>NC_056747.1:17602911-17606273 GCF_019279795.1 Protopterus annectens | reverse complement strand
CCCTCAAAGTAAATTTACTAATATGAATAAAAGACTAAAGGATTGCTAAAAAGTTTCAGCTGAATTAGAGGAGATCATATTAAGATACCAAATGCCTCAGTTATATGCATTATGCAAGTGATACATACATGCACAAAATAATTAGTAGCCCCCCCCCCCCCAAAAAAAAAATTCACTGCATGGAGTATAGAAAACAGTGAGTTTTCAGTACATAATTTTACTGTGCCAGCATCATAGACACAGGTTTGCTATCTACTGTTTTACAGTCCTTCAAAATGTGTGGAGATGATGAAAACATCATGTAAAATACAAAAACATGTCACTAGGCTAATGTCCCTCAAAGAGATTGTAAAACAAACATAAGTGAACATAATAATGTCTTGTAGAAATAAGGCGAAAATAAAAAAAGTGTACACAATGAAATAATCAAAAATTATCCTCAACTCTTT
The DNA here is from genome assembly GCF_019279795.1 of Protopterus annectens. NCBI lineage: Eukaryota > Metazoa > Chordata > Ceratodontiformes > Protopteridae > Protopterus > Protopterus annectens. Next base: position 17,605,824 of record NC_056747.1, on the reverse strand, counting down.
CACGAAATTTAATTTGAAATTTTTTACATAAATCTTTCTGCTGCTGTCTAACAAATGATTCTGCAGGCAGAGGGGAAGACATTTGAAATGGCACTCCCTTCCTTTCAATTGTGAGCTGTCAGTTGCAGTGGCAGTTTTCACACCTTTGCAGTAGTATGGGAGGAGGGGACTGACAATTCAGGCAGGACTACAAAAGAACACTTAGAACAAAGGCATCCAATTTAGCTACAACTCTTGTCTGCTGCTAGATAACTTCAAATTATACTGTAAAGCAAGCTGTGATCTAAACATAAATGAGGGTGATTAGCAACAGAAAAGAAGCAGGCCTAACACAGACGAAATCCAAACTGACAGTGAGTCACAGATTTCCCATTATATGTCAATGGCATGGGAATTCACAGTTACTTCCTTATGTCTGGCATGAGTCACAGAAAGGAGACTTGAAATGCTTTATGGGAAAGAGAAAGGCTTGAAGGAGAAGAAGATCACGTTGATATAGCAAGCCCCATCGGTAGCCATGTTGTGGTAAAATAGCTAAAATTACTAATAAAGCACTTAGAGTCAATTTTAGGTGTTAAAATAGGTCTGGAAACAAAGATAGACTGAAAAAAACATATTTTTTTAGTTCTAGGGTGGAGTGTTCCTTTAAGAAACTTTGTAAAGCTATTGAACAAGAATCAAACCTGGAATTCACCACGATAAGGCTAAATATCATAAAAACAGCTTTATTAGATGTTTAGATCAAAGATACGCTGCGTCAGACCATAAATTACAACATTACTATGAATCCCTTTTATATAAAACCATTTCAATAAAACAATCACCTAATTAGACAATAAATCAATTAACCACAACTGAATTCCTTAAAATGGAACCGCCATGAAAATATTCATTCCTGGGCAGGCAGAAAAATTCAAATATAAACTTTAAGCAATTAAATAAATAAATGAATGAATATAAGTATAGAATAGATGTCAGTTGAATATGAAATAATGAAATTTTAAAACTGTATTCAATATTCTATCATTCATATACATATATTATATTTGAATCAATAAGTAGAAAGTTTGTTACATACATTCATCAGGTTTAAAATCTAATACTGATATCTAAATCCAAATCATATGTAAATAAATAAATAAATATTCATGTTGGATAGACATAGAGCAATTAATATAATAAGTTTAATAATAATCATTAAATATAAAACCAAGTGATTTGTTAAAAAATCAGTCATGAGTACTAGAGAATGTAAACATTCCTAACTAAGCAAGAATAAGTATATGATGTCTAATAAATCATATCGACATAATATCAAATATTATGTACGATGAATCTATCATAAAAAATTTTTTAAAAAATTTTTTTAAAAAATTAGAATGAACACCAGCAAATATGAAATACATAGTGTGACATATGTAGTGTAATACAATTCAGCTTATTCCTATATTACTTGGTGGGGCTATATATTAGTATTTGATTATTTGATTATTTGTATAATTGTGAATTTTATTTCTGTTTATCTCCTAATTTAAGATGAGATCTGAGTGTTATATAGCTATTGAGGCCCGGTGGAACATGCGCCTTGAGTTTAAAAATCCAATTAAGTTCTATCTGCTCAAGAAACAACATGTAGTCCCCTCCTCTTGTATTCTGTTTAACAATTTGAAGTACTTTAAACACAAAAGAATGACCAGGACAGAGTTTAACATGCATAGCCAGAGCATTCAATTCATTACCACGTTTGATATCATAGATGTGGTTGTATATTCTGTCTTTTAATTTTCTCTTGGTCATTCCTATGTAGAAACTAGGGCATAATGTACAAGTGGCTAAGTAGACTAAACCTGTAGTATCACATGAGGCATACAGCTTCGGGGTTCAAGAAAAACCATCTATTACAGGATGTTTAAAAACTTGATTCTGAGAGGTGTATTTACAATAGTTACAATGATGGCAAGGAAATGTGCCTATCTTAGTAAAAAGTCTATTAGTATTAACTATTCCTGAATTGGCACATAAGAGCCGTTTCAGGTTTTTGTTATTCCTGAAGGTAAATGAAGGGAACTTTCCTACTATATTTTGTGTTTCTTCATCAATTGTCATGACATGCCAGTTATTAATGATAATCTTCTTTATATGATAAATATCGTTGGAATATGTAGTTAGAAACCTAACTTTTTCTCTTCTGTTTGTATTGTTATTACTATAATTCCATGCTATGGTTCTACTTGCGTTGGTTTATTTGTTGATACATTTCCGTTGGTGTTTGTATTTTCTAGTATATCAGTTCTGATTTGTCTCACAACAGCTTTGTTATATCCTCTTTCAATGAAAATGTCTTCCATTTTATCTGCTTCTTGCACTAAATCAGTGTCATTTTTACAAAGTTTGGATATTCTATTGAACTGACTCTTTACAATACCACTGAAAATATGTCGTGGATGCATACTATCGAATCGAAGTATTGTGTTTTTCCAACACGACTTTCTGTGTAACTTTGATGTAAGTTTATCTTTTTCAAGAAACAAAGTTACATCAAGAAAGTTTACTGATTCGTGTGATGTCTCAGTGGTGAATTTCAAAAAACTGGTGGTAGTTGCTAACTGTTGCATGAATTCATTGAATTCGTCCGCAGTTCCATCCCAGACCACTAGGATATCATCAACGAATCGTTTATAGACTATAACTTTGGAAAAATGCTGATGTGTGAACACAAACTCTTGTTCCCACTTGTAAACAACCAAATTACGATGTATTAGCGCAAGGTGTCCCCATTGCTACCCCTGCTTTTTGTATGTATAAACATTCGCCATAGGAAAATACATTGTTATTAAGGACAATGTCTAATAATTGACATACTAAAATCTGTTTATTACAATCGAATGAAGGGTGTGTAGAGATAAGTTCCCT
>NC_056747.1:17595411-17597911 GCF_019279795.1 Protopterus annectens | reverse complement strand
GTTGAGTCGTCTGCGTATTGGATGCAGGTAGCTTGAGGAATTACAGAGTGGAGATCATTAATATAGAGGGAGAAGAGGAGAGGACCAAGAATGGAGCCCTGAGGGACTCCAATAGCAATGAGAAGTAGGGAGGAGATGTGGTTGTCTCAAAGAATGGCTTGTTGTCTGTTACTAAGGTAAGATGTAAACCATTTGATGGCAAGGCTATCAAATGAGAGGGATTTGAGAATGCTAATTAGAGAAGAGTGGTTGACCATGTCAAAAGCTTTTGAAAGGTCAATGAAAAGGGCGGAAGAGAATAGATTATTGTTGCGATTGTTGTTAATGGTATCTACAAAGGAAAGGAGGGTAGTGGTGGTGCTATGGTGAGGTCTAAAGCCATGTTGACAGTTAGCTAAAATATTGTGAAGAGAGAGGTATTGTACCAGTTGCTGATGAATTCATTTTTCCATGATTTTTGCTAATGGAGTGAGAAGAGCAATAGGTCTGAAGTTGGAATAGTCAATAGAGTTACCTCTTTTGTGTAGAGGGATTATATGAGAGATTTTCCAGATATGAGGGATAGTTCCCTCTTGGATGGTCCTATTTATGAGTATAGAAATTGGGTAAGCAATTTCTTTGGCTACTTTTTGCAGAAAAAGGGAAGGGAGCTTGTCAGCAGAGGGAGTACAAGGTTTCAGTTTAAGAATAAGTTTGAATATGGAAGAGGTAGAGATGGGTTGTAGAGTGAAGTTGTAGGTAGTATTTACTTGGTTATTAGGAGGATAAAAGTTGTTGGTGTTTAGTTGTTTAGCAAGAGATTGAATGGTTTCAGAAAAGAATGAGTTAAAAGCATTTGCAGTTAGAAGAGGGGTGTCTGGATCAGCATTTAGTGGGGAGGGAGTTTTAGCTGTTCCTGGTGAAAGGAGTCTATTGATAAAGGACCAAAGTTGTTTAGGTTCATTTAAGTTGGTTTCTTGTAGGTTGCAGTAGAATTTTCTTTTATCTGTGAGAATAGCTTTCTTGGTAAGATTTCTAAGTTGGCGAAAGTGCAGAAAATCAGAGCTGATTCTATGGGACCTCCATTTATTCCAAATTTTATTTTTAGAGAGGATTAGTTTTTTAGTTTCATTTGTGAGCCAAGGGGGCTGTATTAGACTTCACTCTAATAGTACGCTCAGGAGCATGTTTGTCCAAGATAGACAGGAAAGTAGAATTAAAGAATAAGACTGCTTCATTTAGTGGAAGAGTCATTAAGGGGTTCCAGTTGCAAGCTCTGAGTTCGTTTTGAAATAGGTCAATTTTAAAGTGTTTAGTAGAACGTATTTTTCTTATGTTAGCGAGGTGAAGATAGTCGGTCTTCTCTCTAGTAATGTGGGTTAAGCAATGATCACTGAGGTCATCAGGCATGGTCCCAACGTTATAAGTGATGTTAACTTTGTTTATAAGAATCCAGTCTAAAATAGTCTGTTTCCTGTTTAACTTATTAAGCCTAGTTGTAGAGGTAATGGTTTGTGTAAAACCATGTAGGTTAATGTGAGAGGTGGCATTGTCAGAATTAATAGTATTCCAGTCGATATATATATATATATATATATATATATATATATATATATATATATACACACACACACACACACACACATATATATATATATATATATATATATATATACATATATATACATATATATATATATATATATATATACACACACACACACACACACACATATATATATATATATATATATATATATATATATATATATATATATATATGGGCAAACAATCACTAGTCATGAATATATCCAAGTATAGTCTCTCATCTGACTAACTTTCGTACTCAGTAGAGGCCTATGTTATTCCCAGTGCCGATGTTGACATCAGTGATGTCCTCATAGCACTGAGATTGTTTGTCAGAAATGTCAATTTGCAACTCCTTTTGGGTGATGGTGGTTGTTTAACTGTTTCTAGTTATAAACGTAAAAGTACTTTCAATCCACCATTGTCACCGAGTTTAGAGCTTTTTCTTAGAGCTGTTGAGAATGATGTCTATCATGGCTTGAATTTTATTGGATCTGGTTCCAATGGTAATTTTACCATTATGGAGACACAAGCACTCTCTGCTTTAAGGAATAACGATGAGATTATCATCAGACCAGCGGATAAAGGGGGATGTATGGTCATCATGGATCGTTCGTACTATGTTGAAACTATGACTAAGATGCTCAATACTATGGACTATCAGATAATTGATTCTTTCAACATCAGCAATTGTTCCATATGTATTAATAATATGTTGAGTGAATGTGTAACCTTGTCAGCCATGACCAAAGATCTATATGATTATTTTGTAGTGGAGGCACCTCTGATTCCACAGATAAGTGGCTTACCCAAAGTTCATAAAGATCCCATTAATCTCCCGCTCAGGCCAATTGTGGCAGGAGCTGGATGGCTGACGGAGCCAATCTCTATCTATCTTGACTCAAAGCTTAAATTGGTTCTATCTGAATTCCCT
>NC_056747.1:17370411-17590411 GCF_019279795.1 Protopterus annectens | reverse complement strand
GCGCTGATGCGCTGAATTTGTTCTGCTGTTCTTAAGCCATGAAAACAAATCTTTTGCTGGGAGGAGGAGAATCTGGCTGTCTGTGGGAGCTCATTTCTACCGCTGTCTTAGTACGTTGTACAGGCAGGAGTTCTCCGACACCTACCTTTCTTTTAGCTTCTCTCCAAGATAAACGCAAAAGAAGAAACGTAGGTGATGTGGCATTCTTCTGTTTCACTTCCTGTATTTGTGTGTGTGTGTGTGTGTGTGTGTTTGTGTGTGTGTTGCAGAGATGCTGAAAATGTCAGCATTTTCAGGAGAAGTGCTTGTTTCACCTTACTGAAGGGGTAACAGTGCTTTTTGACCAAATGTAGGTATCCATGTACAACTACACCTCTGTTAAGTTGGTCTTGTAAATGCATAGGTTTAGACTGGAATGTACCGCTTGGTTTAACTTGGGTTTTCCACATTCTAACTGAGCCTGCGCAATCTCCTTGCAACTTTCTTGCACTGGTTTTCCTGTCTCACACTCTGTATCATCCGGTTTATGTAAGTACTTGTGTTCCTATCCCATGATGCACTGCTGATGTACTACTTTATGCATAATGCTGCGACCCGCTGTTTTATAGTAATAGCCTGCTTGAGGGATCCACTTTGATGTTAACCTTCTGCCATTTGGTTGTGGTTGTTGCGAAGTGAAATCTCTTTAGCAGCCTGCCTTGTAAACAGATGTGAATGTAATATCTGTATGTAGCCGTCATTAATTTTTAACAGTACGTTCTAGATGTACATAGATCGAAACATAAACTTTTTTCCTTTAACAGAAAGTTGATGTCACCAGCAAAGCTGTAGTTGAAGTTTTGACGAAGACCACAGAATACCTGCAGCCAAATCCAGGTAACAGATGTCTTTTGTTTTATCGTTTGCTATGAAGTCCGTCGGAACAGGAAAGTACCGTCTTTCATAATATTCTTGCATGCATAAAATATACCTACTCAGCTTTACGTTCAGTCATTTCTGCTGCTAGTCTTGTTTCTTAAGTTTTGCTAACAATATAGGCCAGTAAGCGGTGTTGCCTTTTAAAGAAATGAAGGATTTATGTTCAGCCATATCTGCCGCTGTGCTTCATATGAATGGAACATTCTTTGGGCACTTCTGAGGAGCGATGGGTAGAGGACCCTTATGCTGCGGAGCTGTTTGTGGTTCATGGAATGGCTTGACTTTGTGAAGTAACATAAGCACAGCACATCCATTGCCATGATGCAAACTTGAAAAAGAAAGCCATTCCTCCTTTATTTCTAGGGAGGGCTACTGGTTCCATTTATTCTGACACTCCCACTTTTGTGTACATCATTGTAAATCGCTGTTAATTTTACAGCCAACAGCCTACCAGAAGACGGCATTATTTGCAGTATGTCTGCTAAAGCATTGCATGTGTTAGATTGACCTGAAAAAGAAAGCTTTATTTTGTGTCTGTACATTGGTTTTTGTACATGACGCTTGCTTATAACTTATTTCGTGAAGTAACTGAAATGTCTAAGATATGTCAATGTATCAAGCCTGGCTAACTCGAATGTGTAAAAATCTGTTAACCACTTTACTGTGTAATATAATTTAATCCTGACTTGTGCTCAGGACTAACTTTAACCTGTGGAACTTGTTTAACTTGCTTACTTATGTAATCTCTGTAAATAATCTGTTTGTAATATGTAATGCTGGTATTATGTAATGCTGTATCTGCTTACCCTTGGAGCTTTTCTCCCCGGGTCTCCGCTGAAAATGGACATGCATCCAGTCTGACTATCCCGGTCAACAAATGTAAAATAAAATAAAAAAATAAATAAAAATCCATTTTGTTTTCAGCCTTTAGGACTTAACCACAAGCTTAAGTCAGCTTTGGAAAAAAATTTCCCAGGTTGCCACTTCTGTCCACTATGCCCGGACTCTCCCGATTCCTTTTGCTGCTCAGGTACCTAACATTGGTAAAAAAAAAACCTCTAGACTCTACAGAGTTTTTGCTTTTTGATTTTTTTTCTTTTGCAGTAGTTTTTCTTCATTCAGGGTCAGTGTTTTCTTGCTTGTGGATAAGTTTTAAGTTATTTTGTTTAGGTTGTAAACCTCATTTTCCTGACCTTCTTTTTATGGTGAATTGTTGCTAGTAGGTGGATAGTTGGTACTCTAGATTTGGCTACTGTTTCTGGTTTTGTTTTTAGTTTGTCTATTGTGGATGTTCTTCATTCCACATTGCTGCAGTCCAAACTATTGGGTAGTCCGCTGTCCAGTCGGCCCGAATACCAAAGTATATGGCTGACGTCGGTCACGGCGCATTAGACTGACGTCAGTACGTCAGGGTACTAATGCGCATGACCGACGCCATATCCTCAGTCTTTTTTGCCGCATGGTCCGATGCAGAAGCAATTTTGCGAGTGCAGGTTGGCGTTCTGAAAGTTTCTGAAGTCAGAGTTTCAGACCGAATCAAAGTTGGCTAAGTACCCCGTTGGGGAATATTTTGGTTTTTTCTTGCCTCAGTATTTAACCGGATGTCAGAAAAAGTGAATAACTGTATTTCTTGTGGGAAACAGATACCTCATAGGGATTACCATACTTTGTGTATACCTTGTTTAGGGCCTGAGCACGACGTTGTTGGATGCCGCTCTTGTGCTAGATTTAACAAACGCACTATTAAGAGAAGGTTAGACTGTGCCAGGTTAGTGTTTGGGAAGCGTTGTAATTATAAAATGCCGTCGGATGCTCCGCCGCCCGCTTCAGCCAAAAAGCGCAAGGACAAAGCAGCGAAGCCTAGGGGAAGAACCGACAGTCCCGGACGTCGGTTCTTTAGAGGGCTCAGTGGAGCCGGAGGTTCTGCCAGGAGTTTCTTTGGAGTCTCAGGGAGAAACTGTATTGTTGCAGGATGTGTCCTCTCAGGAAGTATGCCAGGCTGAAGGGGCTTTTCAGGTGGCTGTTCTTCCTTCTCTTCCTAAGGTGGTTAGGGCCTCGCCTTCTGTTGCCAAGGCTTCTTTAAGAGGCAGGCCTACTTTAGCTTCTGTGGGGGTTTCTCCTAGTGTTTCAGGGTCTTTGCCTAAGAAACATATGCTAAAAATGGCAGAGGATTTGATTACTATGATTAGAGGTTCTATGCCCCCTCCTGATAAGAGGCCTAGGGTGGAACCTGAGTTTGAGAGTTTTGAGCAATGTTCGGAGGCTTCTGAGTCTTCTGCTGAGGACTTGCAGGAGTTTCCTCCTTATTCTGATTCTGATGTGGATGATTCTACTCCTTCAGCTTCGCCTCCTGAGGATTTTTCTTTTTCAGAGACCCTGCATTCCATGAGGGAGCATTTTAAATGGGAAGGTCAAGATTTCTCTTCTGATTCTTTGCCTCCTGCCCCAGTTAAACCGGATAGGTACTATAGGGTGCCTGCAGCCCATAAGTATCTTTTTAAGAGTCCTAGGGCGGACCCAGAAACTGTCTCTCAGGGGCCTAAAGGTGTGAAGGCTTCTGTGGTTAAAAATCCTGTTCCTCCTGATAAAGAGGCAAGGGCTTTGGATAGATGGGGAAAGAAAGTGTACACTTCTTCCACTTTAGCCATGAGGGCGTTGAATTGTCAGTTTCATATGTTAAAATATCAGAATTATCTCCTTTCACAATTGAAGTCTAAGGTGGATGCTCTGGCTGAAGGTATTGAGTGTAAAGAGCTGCAGGATCTAGTTCATGTTTCTGAACAAGTGGGAAAGCATTCTTTGCAGTGTGGTTTTGATGCTGTGCAGGCCTCCTCGAGGGTGGCTGCCACTGGTTCTGTTCTTCGTAGGCATGCCTGGTTGAGAGATCAGAACTTAGCTGAGCATGTTAAGACAAGGATTTTGGATGCTCCTTTACAGTCTGATGTGTTGTTTGGTTCGCCTGTGGAAGCAGTTTTAAAGAAAATGGAGGACAAGGCTAAGTCTATGCAAACTGTTAAGGATTTTTGCAGGTGCAGCCTCCGAGTTTAGTAGAAATTGGCCTACTAAGGGGTGGACTTATCCTGCTTATGATTCCCAGTCTAGGGGTAGGTCTAGACGTGGTAGGGGCAGAGCTCAAGGTTCTTTTAGGCCTAGGACAGGGAGTTCACCTGCTCAGACTTCTGGTGAGGGCAGGGGTCAGTCCTTTCGTAAGCAGACCCAATGACCTGCCTTTTCAGCTGCCAGTACATTCTCGCCTGGCGGCACCTCTAGGAGGAAGACTGTCTCTTTTCAAAGAAAATTGGGATTTAATTACCCAAGACAAATGGGTTCTGGATATCATTCACCACGGTTACAGGTTTTATTTCCATACCTTGCCTCCTTTCAAAGGCATGCCAGACATTCCTCCTCTACAAAGAACAGAGGCTCGCAAACAAATTTCTCTGTTACTCCAAATAGGAGCCATTCAGTCAGTTCCTGTGCCAGAAAGGGGCCTAGGATTTTATTCTCGCCTGTTCCTGGTACCAAAGAAGGGGAACACGTGGAGACCAATTTTGGATTTATCTATCCTCAACACTTATCTGGACATTCCAAAGTTCAAAATGTTGACGTTACAACAGCTTTTACCTCTGCTGGGCAAAGATCACTGGATGGTAACTTTAGATCTCAAGGAAGCTTACCTTCATGTGCCTATAAGACTAAGTTGCAGAAAGTATCTGCGTTTTCGAGCTGGAAATTCTCATTATCAGTTCTCTGCATTGCCCTTTGGCTTATCTACTGCGCCCAGAGTATTCACAAAGGTTCTGGCTCCAGTGATAGCTTACTTCAGGCTAAAAGGAATTCAAATCTATCCTTACTTGGACGACTGCCTGATTCTGGCTCAAGAAAAGGAAGACCTTCTACAGCATTTGGAATATGTCATAGCAGTGCTAAGATGCCTAGGGTATTCTGTGAACGAAATAAAGTCCAGTCTAGTACCCTCTCAAGACATGTGCTTTCTGGGTGTGAGACTGAATACAGCAGCCCAGATGGCCTTTTAACCCCGGACAAACAAAAGAATCTTTCCAGTTACTTCCATCAATTATCTCTTCAGTCCGGGCTGACTGCAAGGACAGTCCTTCAAGCCTTAGGGTTCATGGCATCTTGTATTCTGGTGCTTCCCAATGCCAAACTGCATATGAGGAAGCTACAATGGTATCTCAAAATCTATGGACACAGCACTGCCAGGATTTGGACACTGTCATTCAAATAATACCTTGCATTCAAAAGGAATTTTTGTGGTGGGCTCAGGAATGTCACCTAAACAAGGGACTCTCTGTGACCCGGCCAGAGGCAAGTCAGATTCTAACGACAGATGCCTCAGACATTGCTTGGGGAGCTCATCTAGATGGAAAGTGGATACAAGACAAGTGGCCTGCCAGACTACAGCATCTACATATCAACATGAAAGAGATGTTGGCAGTCCAGTTTGCATTAATGGCTTTCAAGGAGTTACTTCTTCCAGGGCAGGTGTTGATTCTAACAGACAACACAACTGTCATGTGGTACATCAACAAACAAGGGGAACACATTCTTACCCATTGTGCAGGCAATCAATGATTTTATGGGAGACTGCGCTCAGCTTGCAACTAACTCTTCAGGCAAGGTTTCTGCCCCGAGCACAGAACTCCTTAGCAGATGTGTTAAGCAGACAAATCATGGATCCCCACGAGTGGAAACTGGATCTTCATGTATTTCAAAAATTGACAGTGTCATGGGGAACTCCAGACATAGATCTGTTCGCTTCTCCACTAAACCACCAGCTGCCAAAGTTTTGCACGAAGGGATTTCATCACACAGCTTGGAAAGTGGATGCTCTTTCTTTCAGTTGGAAAAATCTTCATGTGTATGCTTTTCCACCTCTGCCTCTTCTCCCAAAGGTGCTTCTAAAGATCAGACAAGACAAGCCAAGGATGATTTTAATAGCTCCAGATTGGCCTCGGCAGCACTGGTACCCATTACTGAGGAGTCTGGTAAGGAAGCCTCCATGGCCTTTACCCTTGATTCCACACCTATTGTCTCAGAGGGACGGTCATCTGCTCAATGTCAAGCTTCAAACTCTTCATCTAACAGCCTGGCATATTCTGTTTTGAAAGACAGCAGGTCTCAACTTCCTCAACAAGTTTTAAATGTGATTTTGGAAGCAAGAAGACCTAGTACAAGGAAAGTGTACGCAGAAAAATGGAAGAGATTTTTATTTTGGACTGCAGCAAAGAATTTGGAGATTTGAGCCTAATTTGAGTGTGGCTCTTCAATATCTTACTGAGTTATTGGACAAAGGTTTGTCTTTCTCTTCCATTAAGATTCATGCTGCAGCAATTTCAGCTCACTATGATTGTGACCCACCATTGTTTTCACATCCTTTGTTCAAGCAATTTCTTAGGGGGGCAAAGAATATAAGACCCCACGTAGAGCTCCTACTCCTGCTTGGGATCTCAATTTTGTGTTGGAGAAACTTACTCTACAACCTTTTGAGCCTGCAGCTACTGCTGACCTGAAATACTTGTCTTGGAAGACTGCTTTTTTGTTGGCCATTACTTCTGCAAGAAGGGTTTCTGAGTTACAGGCCCTTATGGCGGTTGAGCCTTTTGATTTTCATAAGGATAGGGTATCATTACGTACTAATCCTTCCTTTATGCCTAAGGTGGTTTCTAGTGTGGCTTTAAACCAAACTATTCATTTGCCTACTTTTTATGCAGATCCCCAAAATAAAGGGGAAAAGATTTTGCACACTTTAGATGTACACAGGCAATTGCGTTACTATTTAAGCAGGACTAAGGATTTTAGACAGTCTCAGCAGTTGTTTGTTTCTTTTGCTTTGAGTTCGCAGGGCAAGCCTGTGTCAAAACAAACTATTTCTAGGTGGATTGGGTTTTGCATTGCATTTTGTTATTCCCATCATGGCAAAGAGATTCCAGCGGGGATAAGGCCTCATTCCACTAGGGCTACTGCCACTTCAACAGCATTTCTAAGGGGGGTGGCAACTAAGGATATTCTGGAGGCAGCTACTTGGAGTTCAGTGCATACTTTCTCTAAGCATTACCACCTTCCTCTCTACTCTAAGTCTAGGGCTGGTTTTGCCACAGCTATTTTGCAAGGCATGTTATCAGCTCCTGCTTCCTTATGATTTGCCAGCCTCCCTTACCTCTGCTTTGGGATTCTACCCAATAGTTAGGACTGCAGCAATGTGGAATGAAGAACATAGTACAGTTTTGTACCTACCATAAATGTAGATGTTCGAGGATCCACATTGCTGCAGTCCAATTTACCCTCCCTCCTTCCCCTCTGTGTTTAGGAGTGGTTGTGTAGGTGAGATTATATTCTGGTACCTTTGTATATATTGTATATCTTTTTGGTGCAGGTATGTTTGGTGTGTTTTGGTTTTGGCCCTGTCTTTTTAGGGTCTTCTGACATCTGGGGCAAGAAAAGACTGAGGATATGACGTCGGTCATGCGCATTAGTACCCTGACGTACTGACGTCACTCTAATGCGCCGTGACCGACGTCAGCCATATACTTTGGTATTCGGGCCGACTGGACAGCGGACTACCCAATAGTTAGGACTGCAGCAATGTGGATCCTCGAACATCTACATTTATGGTAGGTACAAAACTGTACTTTTCCTCTTTTTAACCACAGAGAACACTGAATTAGAAAGTGCAATTTGCTGTAACAGAAGTCTTCCCCCAAGAACTCCATACCTTATGCTTGACTTGTTTTGTATTTGGGCATTTAGATACAGAATGCAGTATTTGTGCTAGTTTTGATAAGTGGACATTTTGAGACCATGATTATTTTAAAATGATTGTTGGGTGAAGACAGGCCAGGGGAAGGGGACCCTTCTACATCTTTGAGTTTCAGCAACCCAAGTGTAAATGTTCCAGAAGTAAGGATGGTTCTGGTAGGTCTTGTTCTGAGTTTCCTACTGATAAAAACAAAGTAATGAGCAAAGAAAATATTTTTCTTTGGACAAAGGTATTTTCACTTGTGATTTTTGATAACTGAGCCAGTGTTCCTTGTTAAAGACCTGTGCAATCAATGTTCTCCCATTAATTTGTTATTGTTGACTGCAATCAATGTTCTCCCATTAATTTGTTATTGTTGACTGCAACTGTTCCAAAATGTTTGAGGCATTGATGCAAACCTAGGTGTTTCAGCTTTATCCCATCCTCCTTTGCTTCCAGGGTAGATGGTCGTGATTTGGCCTATTCCTGTTTGGTTCTTGTTTCACTGTCAATTGAGCAGAAAGTTGGTTGCCCCCAGCCTTAGTTGTTGCTGACACTGACAGATGCCTTGGTGCCATCTGTCTCCCTCCCTGACATCCAGAACACAAAAGTTTGTGTATTTGACATCGGTCTTGCCTTTGCCAGCTGTTCCAGCACCAGTACCTGTGGTGTCAGTAGTCCCTTTAGCAAAATGTCTGACAAATTCGTTTGGTGCTGCTTTATGTAGCACTGTTGTTTGCCTTTGACCTTTCAGTGCGGAGAGCCTTGATACAAGGGCTGTTGGATCCCTTCCCTGCGATGCAGTTACTGTTGGCCTAGGAACAGATGTCCTTAATCTCTGCAGGCTTTCTGGAGTCCATTCTGACACATGGTTTGTGCCCTTCAGTACAAGGGGCTGCATTGTGGCTGCTACCCAAGTTGCTGTCTTTGTTCTGCTTCATTCTGAGTCTTCAGGTGCTTTAGGATCAGATGACCTTCTGAAACCTCACAGCCAGAAGTCTGGTTCTGCAAACAATTCTTAGTTCTTGGTCAATTTTCCGGTGAGGAGTCTGGTGAAATGCCAATGCAAGCAAAAGCATCTTTCCTGTTCTGTCTGGTGTTCCCTGCCCAGGCAATGGGAATGAGTGAGCTTCCCCTCTCGATGACTTACAGTTTGAAGAAATTCTTGAATTTATATGAAAGTAGAGACTGTGGACATTTTCACACTTCATCCCCAGCACACATTCTTAGAGACTTTCTACTGTTCTGTTGCAACTTCTTAAATTTTCTTTGCTATCTGCAAGGCTTGGAAAGACCCTTACCAGTGGTGGCCTCAGTTGGTGCTGTTAACAGACATTTCTTCATTGTGGCTGCTGTAATATTGTGGTTTGCTTGCAGCTAAATTTTTTGGGGATAAGTACCTCATTGGAGCCCTTCCTCTAGCTTTTCCGTGAAAAGTGTTATCCATGTGTAGCTTGTTTTTGTCAGGGAAGGGAAAGGAGTATTTGGAAGACAGATAGTAGGAACCCTCACACAGCTTGTATTTTCTGCCTTAGGGAGAGTCCTCATGTCCAGTTCTGTGACACTTGCTTATCATTGGCTCCCAAAACAGTCATAAGTAGGCTCAATTCCTTAAAACTGTTTTTTTGAAAACCATTGTCTTAAGGTATTAGAGCTCATGACCATGGCTGTTGAATCCTCTTGCACAGATCTCCCCTTTTAGTAATTTTTCTTTTAACTGAAGAGGTTTCTAAAGAAACTGAGTCATACACCCCTTTGCTGTGGTCTCAGACGGACAGTTCTGCTATGTACATGTTCTTTGCATTTCACTGTTGCAGTCATCACATTTGGGCTATTCCTGCCAGGGTACCCCTTGGCTGGCCCGAATACCAGAGACTTGGTATTTCTGCGTCAGTTGCTGTCGCTTGAGGACTGACGTCGGGTAGTCAGTAGTATAAAATAAGGTAGCTGACACCATTACATCAGTCTTTTTTGCCGTGGAGCCCGAAGCAGAAGCAGTTCGCATAAGTGCCAGTCGGCCGCTACCTGAGTTTTTGTCTACCGAATTGAAGTTGAAGTCTTCTAAAGCTAAGTACCTTGTTGGGGATCCTTTTTTTTTTGCACTAACTGATGTTAGAAAAAGTGAATTGTCTCGCCTGTGGAAAGCAAATACCACACCGAGACTTCCAGTCTTACTGTGTCACTTGTTTAGGCCCAGACCACAACGTACCCCATTGTCGCTTCTGTGCTTTGTTCACCGCCAGAACTATCCATCGTCTGGCCCTTACTGTGAACAGATATTTTCGCTTACAGTCTTCGAATTCCGATATGGCTTCGGTAAGCCATCCGACAGCAGATGATCTAAAAAAACCTAAAGATAAAGACAGAGACAGACCGCACAGGTTCAAACCTACAGACGCTTTCTTTAAGCTAGGCATCAGTTCTCTGGTACTCAGTGAGGCGCTTTTGCAGCCCCTGATGCCCGCTTCTGTTGATTTGCAGGCTGCTACCTAGACCCTTTTAGAGTCCAGTATGCAGCAAAACTCTTCTTTGACTAAGGATCCTGCGGTCGTCTGTACCTTGGATGGGTCTGGAGCCGCTGAGCAGGCTCCGGCTTCCGAGAAAGTCCTTTGCACTACTGAATCCCGACACAAACAGTCTTTTTTCGCGACTAATGTTTATTTAAAAAATGACAGTTTCTTAGGCCCAGGGTACGAACCACACCCAAGAAACAGATGACCCACTCTCAAGCACCTGCCACCTTGCCTCAGTCTCAAATGCTTAAAATGACGGAAGACCTTATCGTGCTTATCAGGGGAAGCCAAGCTACCCCCTCCAAAAGAAGAGAGATCTGTCCCCTGTAGTTTTATCTGAACAAGAGTTAGATGAAATCTGATGCATCTGAATATAAAGACATGCAACCCCTCTCCACTTATGAGGATTCTGATGTAGAGGATTCCATTCCTTCAGCCTCTTCCCCCAGAGAATTTTTCCTTTGGGAAACCCTGCATACTTTAAGGGACCATTTCCAGTGGGAGAGTCAGGACTACCCTCAGTCCAAGAAAGACTCAGGGAATTTCTAGATCTTCCACAGCAAAGACCCTTGGCCATCCCCCCAATCCTGGATGTTGTGCAGGATGTTTCTCTCGAATCCAGCTGGACTCCTGATGCCCTTCCTCCAGCTCCCAGAAAATCAGGCCGGTACTACTTGAGTCTCTGACTCACACAAATATCTTTTTAAAAATCCTGCAGCTGATCCTGAGGTCATTTCCCAAGGGCCAAAAGGGATTAAAGCAACCTCTGCTAAACATCCCACCCCCTCAGACGGATTCCCGAGCATTGAACAGGCACTAAATTGTCAGTTCCATATGCTGAAATTTCAGCAGTATACTTTGGAACTCCTTAAACAAAAGTCTTCCTTTCCTGGTTGGGCAGAATCTGAAGATTTACAAGAGTTAATGCATTCTGTAAGTCAAGTAACTAAACACACCTTGCACTACAGTTTTGACGCCCTAGAAGCTTCTTGCAGGGCAGCAGTCACTTAAGGAACAGCCCCTGCCAGACCACGTCAAATCTAAATTGTTGGATGCCCCCTTGCACAAAACTTATTTGGCCCTAAGGCAGAAGAATTATTAAAAAAAAGATGGACGAAAAAGCAAAATCTATGCCAGCAGGTAAGGATTTCTTGCAGGTCCAGCTCCCTAGGTTCAGCAGGCATTGTCCCTCCAAACACTGGTCCTTTCCTGCTCCCAGTAAACCAGCCCAGCCTAGGCATCATGGAAACATACCCCCAGACAGCAGCCACAAGGAATGCAGAGATGTCCTTCAAGGATGCATCTGCAGTCCTTACAAATGGGTTGTCCTGTCATCAGGCAGCCCTTTGGTCGGCCGGATTCCAAAGTCTGGGTCTGGCCTTGGCTGGTGTCGCACTTCACCCGATGTCATAGCTGCAGTTATTCGGGTATAAAGGCATCAGCCGACGCCATTTTCCTCAGTCTTTCTTGCCGCGTGGCACCCGAAGCAGAAGCTGTTCGCAAGTGCCGGTCGGTCAGAACCAGAGATTACTACTACCGAATACTTCTACTACTAAAAGCTAAGTACCCCGTTGGGGACTCTTTCTTGCCTCAGCCGATGTCAGAAAAAGTGAATAACTGTTTAACTTGTGGGAAACAAATACCTCATAAAGATTTCCACTCTTACTGCTTACCTTGTTTAGGCCCAGACCACGACGTAGCTGCTTGTCTAGCCTGTGCTTCTTTTAACCGACGGACGCTTAGACGTCGGTCGGAATTTGCTGAGGAGTTTTTCGGCTCCGATTTTGCTTACATTATGCCGTCGGATCCTCCGACTATGCAAATATCTAAAAAGTGCAAGGAAAAGGACCGACACTCGCGGTCCGCGGTTTCGGCCGAAACCGCGGTTAAGCCAACCGTGAGTGTCTCGGTTTCGGCTGAAACCGAGCAAGCGGTTCTTCCTTCAGCCGAAAACTTACCTCCTACCGAGGCCCCTTCCAACCTGGTGGAATCGGCTTCGGAAATCCCTCCTGCTCTTGCAGTTTCTCAGGAATTATCTGACACTATTCCCTTGGATATTTCAACCCCTGCACGTGGAGCTGCTAGGCCACCTGCAACCATGTCCATTAAGGCCTTTGCCAGGGCTAAAGCAGCTAAAACTACTAAATCTGTGCCTGCTAAGACCCCCTCTCACAGGCCTAGCTCTAGTTCACAAATGCTTAGTCTAGCAGAGGATCTCATTTCTTTAATCCGGGGATCCCAACCTCACCCAGACAGGGCCTCTCAACCACCTCCAGAGAAGAGGCCTAGAGCAGAGCCCCCTGAGCCAGTTTCTACAGATGATTCCTCTGATGACTCATAATACAGACCCTCCAGAGGCTCCTTTCTCCCCTTATGAAGATTCTGATGCTGAAGAGTCCATTCCTTCTGCCTCTCCGCCTGAGGAATTTTCCTTTGGGGAAACCTTGCATGCTATGAGGGAACAATTTCAGTAGCAGGGCCAGGATTTTTCAGACTCTAGAAAAAGGCTTAGAACTTTTCTGCATTTACCACAACATAGGCCTTTAGCCATACCTCCAGTTCTTTCTGTTGTAGATGATGCATTTAATGATGCTTGTACTGCTCCTGATTCACTACCTCCGGCCCCTGCAAAGCCCGATAGGTACTACAGGGTCCCGGACACGCATTACCATTTGTATAAGGCTCCTTTTGCAGATCCCGAGACTATCTCCCAGGGACCTAAGGCTGTAGCAGCTACCTCTGCCAAAAACCCCCTCCCCTCTGAAAGGGAATCCAGGTCCTTAGAGAGATGGGGTAAAAAAGTTTACACTTCTGCTACTCTTTCAGCTAGGGCCTTGAACTGTCAATTCCCCATGATCCAGTATCAAGAATTTATGCTAGATCAGTTAACCAAAAAGCTGTCCACGGATGAACCATTAGACAAAAAATCTGTTCAGGAAATGGTACATAACATACAGCAGGTCAGTAATCATTCCTAAAAATGCGGCTATGATGCACTGGAGGCTTCCTTTAGATCAGCCATGACTGGCACAGTTATCAGAAGGCATGCATGGTTAAAAGAGCAGGCTTTACCAGACCATGTCAAATCAAAACTACTAGATGCTCCCATGGACAAGATCAATTTGTTTGGCTCTCCTGCACAACAGGTGCTGAAGAAGATGGAAGAGAAGGCAAAATTTGTCCAAACAGTGAAAGATTTCTTACAGGACCAACCTCCAAGGTTTAGCAGGAATTGGCCCTCCAAAAATTGGTCCTTTCCAGACTCCTCCAGAGCTCAGAGTGGCAGGAATAGGCGTTCAAGAGGCAGAAGTCAATCCAGGGGTGCCTACAGGGGACGCCAGTGGCAGGGTAACAACCAGCGAGGCGCAGCCACAGCCACCACCACTACTACAGGACAATCACAGTGACTTGGCTCTGGCACCGCCTACCAGGGAACAACTAGAAGCACCCTTAGGCAGGAAGCTAGCTTTATTTTCAGTAAACTGGCATTACATCACAAGAGACAAGTGGATTTTGCAGACAATAGACCAAGGTTACAGGTTTCGCTTCCATACTCTACCAGGGAAGAGAGGAATGCCAAACCTACCTCCAAATCAAAAGGCAGAAGCTCTAAAACAAATAACTCAATTATTAAGGATGAGAGCTGTGGAAAAGGTACCATCTATGGAGCAAAGAAAGGGATTTTACTCCAGACTCTTCCTGGTACCAAGAAAAGAAAGCAAATGGAGACCTATTCTCGACCTGTCCACTTTAAACACATTCCTCATTGTTCCAAAATTCAAAATGCTGACCCTACAGCAGCTTCTTCCCATGCTGGGCAAGGAGTCTTGGCTGGTAACTCTAGATCTCAAGGAGGCATACCTGCACGTCCCCATACGACCAATTTGCAGAAGATACCTCAGATTTCTTGCAGGATCAGAGCATTATCAATTCTCAGCATTGCCCTTTGGCTTATCTACTGCGCCCAGAGTGTTCACGAAATGCCTGGCATCAGTAATTGCTCATTGCAGGCTTCAGGGAATCCAAATCTACCGTTACCTGGACGACTGCCTGATACAAGCGGACAACAAAAACAAGCTAGCAGAAGACTTGAAAAGGGTCATTTACCTACTACAAGCCCTGGGATATACAGTCAATATAAAAAAGTCAAGGCTGATACCATCCCAAAGGATAACCTTTTTGGGTGCAGAGCTGGACACATCGAAACAAATAGCATTCTTAACTGTAGAAAAACAGGAGCAACTCCCTCTCTACTTCTTGGCATTAACAAAGCAGAACCATCTAACAGCAAGAAAAGTCCTGCAAGCCTTGGGTTTCATGGCATCCTGCATAATATTGGTTCCACATGCCAGACTGCATATGAGAAAGTTACAGTGGTACCTAAGGAATTTATGGTCTCAGCACAAGCACAGCCTAGAAACCCAAATACCAATAATTCCATGCCTGAAGCAAGAATTCCAATGGTGGGCTCAGGCCTGTCAATCAAACAAAGGACTGCCCTTCCACAACACTGAACCCAGCCAAAACATCACAACGGACGCCTCAGACCTCGGTTGGGGGGCCCACATGCTGGACAAGTGCATACAAGGTTTATGGACTCAAGACCAGCTGCACCTACACATAAATCAAAAGGAAATGCTGGCAGTAAAACTGGCAATTCAGACATTCAGACCATTTTTTCGACAAGGTCAGCTGTTGATAAGGACAGACAATACCACAGTTATGTGGTACATCAACAAACAAGGAGGCACACATTCGTACCCTCTATGCCGGATGGCAATGGACCTCTGGAATGTGGCCCTGAGCTACAACATTCAGTTACAAGCAATTTTTGTACCAGGAAAAGAAAACATTCTAGCAGACATACTAAGCAGAACTACCACGGATGCCCACGAATGGATGCTGCATCCGGACATCTTCAAAGCCATTACAAGAAAATGGGGACTCCCAGAAATAGACTTATTTGCATCCCCACGCAGTCACCAACTAAAGAAATACTGCACAAGGACGTACCACCCACTTGCTTGGAAGGTGGACTCCCTATCTTTCAGTTGGAAAAACCTGACAGCATATGCATTCCCACCACTTCCTTTGATGCACAAGGTGCTATTGAAGATCAAAGAGGACCACCCAAGGATCATCCTGATAGCTCCAGACTGGCCAAGACAACATTGGTACCCATTACTGAGGAGCATGTCTCGGGAACAAATATGGCACCTACCACTAGTTCCCTTGCTGTTAACACAGAACAACTACAACACCCTGCATCCAAACCTGAAAACACTACAGCTGACTGCCTGGAACATTGCATAAGACCAATTAACTCCAATTTATCCCAAAGGGTTAAAGACATTATCTTGGAGGCTCGCAGACCCTCAACAAGGAAAAATTATTCAGCAAAATGGAAAAGATATCTCATTTGGAGTACTGCAAAAGGAGAAAATGTGTCACTGGTAAACATAGCCAACATCCTGGAATACTTGGCAGAGCTCTTCCACAAAGGCCTGTCCTATTCTTCCATTAAGATTCATGCATCAGCTATTTCAGCAAAATACGACTTGAATCCTCCAGTTTTCTCACATCCTCTGCTCAGGCAGTTTCTGAGAGGAATTAAAAATGTAAAACCACCTAGGAAGCCACCATTGCCAGCATGGGACTTGAACTTTGTGCTAGAAAAATTGACTCTCCCTCCTTTCGAACCAGCAGCAACAGCAGAATTACAATACTTATCATGGAAAACTGCTTTCCTGCTGGCAATCACTTCAGCAAGAAGGGTATTTGAGCTACAGGCATTAATGGCAGTACAGCCCTTCCTGATCTTCCATCAAGATAGTGTCCATGAGAACAAATCCTACTTTTATGCCTAAGGTGATCTCCAGAGTATCTTTAAATCAGGCTATCCACCTACCTACATTCTTCCCCAACCCACAGAACAGGGGAGAAAGACTGTTGCATACCTTGGATGTACATAGACAATTACGCTACTACCTGGACAGGACCAAGGGCAATAAAAAAACTGACCAGCTACTGGTAGCATATGCAACAGGAATGGAAGGAAAAGCAATTTCAAAACAGACAATCTCTAAGTGGATAGGAAATTGCATTAGATTTTGTTACTCCTACCATGGGAAGAAAACTCCAGAAAACATCAGGCCTCACTCTACAAGGGCTACAGCCACTACCACAGCTTTTCTACAAGGAGTGGCTACCAAAGACATTTTAGAGGCTGCTACTTGGAGCTCCGTGCATACATTTGCCAAGCATTATAATTTACCTTTATATTCTAGATCCCGAGCAGGTTTTGCCACTGCTGTTTTGCAAGGGATCTTAACTACACCATAATTTCATTTCTCCTCCTCCCCAGTTTGGCTATGGTATTCTACCCATTTGTAAGGACTGCAGATGCATCCTTGAAGGACATAGTACAGTTTTGTACCTACCATAAATGTAGATGTCCGATAGGAATGCATCTGCAGTCAGGATTACCCACCCTCCTTCCCCTCTGTGGTACTCCTAGGGTATTTGCCCATCTTGTAGCTAGCTGGGGAATCTATTATGGTGTATTTGTTTGTATATATGTACATACATGCTTATTTTTGTTTGCTCTCTACTATTTGGAATCATTTGCATTTATCCAAATTTAGCCTTCCTAGAGGGCACCTGGCATCTGGGGCAAGAAACACTGAGGAAAATGGCGTCGGCTGATGCCTTTATACCCGAATAACTGCAGCTATGACGTCGGGTGAAGTGCGACACCAGCCGAGGCCAGACCCAGACTTTGGAATCCGGCCGACTGAAGGGCTGCCTGACGACAGGACAACCCATTTGTAAGGACTGCAGATGCATTCCTATCGGACATCTACATTTATGGTAGGTACAAAACTGTACTTTCTGAGCAGTGGACTACCTCCATTTCAAAACCAGGGATTTCTAATCCACCCCTTATGGTAAGAACTCACAATGACTCACCTCCTCCACCCCCTTCTTCAGACCACCTTCATTTACCCCTAGGAGGAAAACTCTCCTTTCACTCAAGCACCTGGGCTACCATTACCAAGGAACACTGGTTTCTGAACATTGTCACAGGGATACAGATTTTCCTTCCACACCCTTCAACCCCAAAAGGGTTCCCAGGTCTACCTCCAAATCAGTGGGCAGAGGCTCAAAAGCAAATCCTTTCTGTGCTCTCTATGAGGGCAGTAGAGCACGATGTTCATAGTGTTTCACTGTTGCAGTCATTACTCTTGGGTTATCCTGTTGGTAGGCTACCTTCAGTCGGCCAGAATTCCAAAGTCTAGGTCTGGTGTCTGTTGCTGTCGCCTCTTCCCTGATGTTAGTGTGCCAGGGGTATAAAAGATGCAGCCGACGCCATTTTCTTCCGTCTTTCTTGCCGCACGGTGCCCGAAGCAAAAGCAGTTCGCAAGTGCCGGTCGGCCGACTTCTGATATTTTCAAATCCGAATTTCAGAACCGAAGTCTTCATTAAAGCTAAGTACCCCGTTGGGGAAACTTTTTTCTTGCTCCAGACCGATGTCAGAAAAAGTTAACAATTGTATTTTTTGTGGGAAGCAAATATCTCATAAGGATTTTCACTCTTATTCTATTCCTTGCCTAGGCCCTGATCACAACGTTGCTAGCTGTCGGTTTTGTGCTAGATTTAACCAACACACTATTAAGCGTCTGTTTGATTTTGCATTTCATTACTTTGGCCGAAGATTTAATTATATAATGCCGTCGGACCAGCCGACAACCGGAGTTTACAAAAAATGCAAGGACAAGGAAAAGGATAGGCATCAGAGGTCCAAAACCGACGACGAGGCCTCTGCTAGGCCAATCGCCAGTTCTCAGTGAGGGGCTTTCACAGCCCCTGGCTCCCGCTACCTCAGAGCCACAGGCCGCTTCCGACTCCCACGTGGAGCCAACTGGGCCTCTGGATACTCAAGGTATTGGACACTCGGAAATTATTCCCTCAGATGGGTCCGGAGCCGCTGAGCAGGCATCGGCTTCTGAGGGTGTCTTCAGACCTGCACAACTATATATTAAGCCATCTTCAGCTTCAAAGACTAAAGCAGCTCTAAAGACAAAGAAACAAGTACAACATTCTCCTACTCTGACTACCATGCCTAAAAAACAGATGGTCAAAATGGCCGAAGACCTAATTACTTTCATCAGGGGTTCCCATCCCCCTCCTGATAAGAAGCCTAGGCAAGAGACAGAGTATGATTCTTTTGATCAGGTTTCTCTTTTCCCTGATTCCTCTTCTGAATAGGATTACTCCATGCTTCCCTATGAGGATTCTGATGCTGAAGAATCCATTCCTTCAGCCTCTCCTCCTGAGGATTATTCTTTTGGGGAAACCCTGCATACCATGCGGGAGCATTTCCACTGGGAGAGCCAAGATTATTCTGAATCTAAGAAAAGGCTTAGAGACTTTCTGCTACTTCCTCAGCACAGACCCCTTGCTATTCCACCTGTTCTAGACATTGTAGATGTATTTTCAGAGTCCGGCCTGTCCCCTGACTCTTTACCCCCTGCACCTGCTAAGCCAGACAGATACTACAGGGTCCCGGATTCTCATAAATTCCTATATAAAAACCACGCTGCTGACCCAGAAACTATATCTCAGGGTCCCAAAGGGGTTAAAGCTTCCACTGCAAAAAACCCTGTCCCCTCTGATAGGGATTCTAGGGCACTGGACAGATGGGGGAAAAGTCTACACTTCTGCTACCTTGGCTGTAAGGGCTTTAAATTGTCAGTTTCATATGCTTAAACATCAACAATATTTAATGTCCCTGCTTAAACAGAAATTGTTGACAAATACTGAATGTTCAGAGAACAAGGAATTGCAGGATTTATTGCATGCAGCTGAACAAGTGGGAAAGCATACTTTGCAATGTGGTTATGATTCTCTGGAGGCCTCCTGCAGGGCCGCTGTTACAGGTTCTGTTATTAGAAGGCATGCTTTGTTAAAGGAACAGAATCTGCCTGATCATGTTAAAGCAAAATTATTAAATGCACCATTGCAGCATGATACTTTGTTTGGTACTGAAGCAGAAGTTTTGAAAAAAATGGAGGATAAAGCAAAATCAATGCAGACAGTCAAGGATTTCTTACAGGTACAGCCACCCAGGTTTAGCAGGAACTGGCCTTCTAAAAATTGGTCCTTTCCAGTGTCAGACAGACCACAAAGAGGCAGATAAAGGCATCCCAGAGGCAGATCTCGGCCCCAAGGCTCATACAGGCCTAAACAATGGGGTGCTCCTACCTCCAAAAGCGGAGAAGTCAAATCACAACCTTACAGGAAACCGTCCCAATGACTTTCCTCCGCCAGATCCAAGCACTTTTCTTTTGGCAGCCCTCTTAGGGGGAAAACTAGCACTTTTTTCATCAAATTGGCAAATGGTTACCCAAGACAAATGAGTCCTGAACATAGTGTCCCAAGGCTACAGGTTCCATTTTCACACTCTACCAAGGTCAAAGGGCATGCCAGACCTGCCACACAATCAATGGGCAGAGGCACAAAAACAAATTACATCCCTCATGGACATGAGGGCCATTCAGCAAGTACCACAACAAGAGCAGGGGCAAGGATTTTACTCCAGACTTTTCCTAGTACCCAGAAAGGACAGAACCTTCAGACCAATACTGGACCTGTCTGTACTAAGTACGTTTCTGGAAGTTCCAAAATTCAAGATGTTGACTCTGCAGCAGCTACTGCCCATGCTGGGCAAGAAGGCTTGGCTCGTAACTTTGGACCTAAAAGAGGCATACCTGCATGTCCCAATCAGACAATCTTGCAGAAGATAACTCAGATTCATAGCTGGCTCAATGCACTACCAATTCTCTGCACTGCCCTTTGGCTTATGTACTGCGCCCAGGGTCTTCACAAAATGCCTGGCACCAATAATTGCGTTTTGCAGACAGAGGAATTCAAATATATCCCAATTTGGATGACTGCCTAATTCAAGCAGAGAACAAAGACATTCTTCTAAAGCATCTGGCATTTGTAAAAAGATTACTAACTGGCCTAGGGTACACAGTAAACGAAAAGAAATCAAAACTAGTGCCCTCTCAAGAGATAATATTCCTGGGTGCAAGCTTAAATACATCTGCCCAGATGGCTTATCTTACGCCAGACAAACAAAAGCAACTGACTTCTTACTTCAAGAAATTGGCAACAAAGACCCACTTATCTGCAAGGAAAATCCTGCAGGCCCTGGGTTTCATGGCATCCTGCATTCTACTAATTCCATATGCCAGACTGCATATGAGGAAACTACAATGGTATCTAAAAAGTGTTTGGCCTCAGTATTGCCACAGCCTGGAGACAGTAATTGCACTCATTCCCTGCCCGCAACAGGAGTTTTGATGGTGGGCAGAAGCCTGTCACCACAAGGGTCTGCCATTCAGTGTACCCACAGCCAGACAGATGCTGACAACGGATGCATCAGATTATGCCTGGGGGGCCCATATGGCAGGAAAATGTATTCAGGGTACATGGCCTGTAAACCAGATGCATCTTCACATCAATCAAAAAGAGATGCTAGCTGTTTAAAATGCCCTGACAGCTTTCAAGGACCTGCTTCATCCAGGCCAGCTACTGATAGACAGACAATACTATGGTCATGTGGTACATAAACAAGCAGGGAGGTACACATTCCTACCCTGGTACACATTCCTACCCCCTCTGCAGAGAAGCAATGACCTTATGGGACACTGCATTGGCTTTTCAAATTCACTTGCAAGCACAATTCCTGCCAGGAAAAACAAATACTCTGGCAGACGAACTAAGCAGAAACCTCATGAATCCCCATGAATGGAAACTGGATCCACAAGTCTTCAGCATGATAATAAGGAAATGGGGATGCCCAGACATAGATCTATTTGCTTTCCCCTCACAACTGCCAGTTGCAGAGATTTTGCACAAGGATTTATCACAAGCAAGCATGGAAACTGGACGCCCTATCCTTCAGCTGGAAAAATCTAACAGTATATGCCTTTCTTCCACTGCCTCTACTTCCCAGGGTACTCCTAATGTTCAGACAAGAGAAGCCGAAAATGATACTGATTGCACCAGACTGGCCACACCAGCACTGGTACCCAGTCCTAAAGAGCTTGTCTCAAGGTCCAGCATGGATATTGCCTCAAACTTCTCACTTGCTGACCCAACAAAACAAATCAGATCCTGCACAGCCAACTCAGGACCTTAAATCTGGGAGCATGGCAGATAATGTAGCCATTCAGAACACTTCTCTTTCAAAAGCTGTTATGCATGTTATCTTGGAGGCAAGGAGGCTCAGTACCAGAAAATCTTATGCAGAAAAATGGAAGAGATTCTGTGCTTGGAACCAAGAACAGGGCATTGACACGTGTGTACCAAATATCCCTCAGATTTTACAATACCTAACTGAGATGCTGAACAAAGGTCTTTCTTTCTCGTCTATTAAGATTCATGCCTCTGCCATTTCAGCCCATTACAATACGGAACCACCTATCCTTTCTCATCCTTTAACAAGGCAGTACCTCAGAGGGGCCAAAAACATTTGGTCTCCAAGGAGAGCACCAATTCCGGCCTGGGACCTCAATTATATTTTGGAAAAACTCACACAACCTCCTTTCGAGCCAACTTCAACAGCAGATATAAAATTCTTATCCTGGAAAACAGCTCTACTCCTAGCAATAACCTCCTCTGCAAGTCGAGTCTCAGAGTTACAAGCACTCATGGCTGTGGAACCTTTTATCATTTTTCATCCAGACAGGGTTTCTCTGAGGACAAACCCTACATTCATGCCTAAGGTGGTATCCAGTGTGGCCCTCAACCAAACCATTCACTTGCCTACCTTTTATCCAAATCCACATAACAAGGGTGAGAAAATTCTGCATTCTTTGGACATACACAGGCAGTTACGCTTCTACTTGGACAGAACTAAAGCTTTCAGAAAGACTGAGCAACTTTGTGTCATATGCTGCAGGATCACAAGGAAAGGCTATCTCAAAACAGACCATTTCTAAATTGATTGGCCATTACATCCGTTTCTGCTATTTTCAACATGGTAAATCAGTGCCTAAGGGCATTAGGCCTCATTACACCGGAGCAGCAGCCACTTCAGCAGCCTTCCTCAGAGGAGTACCAACCAAAGATGTCTTAGAGGCTGCAACTTGGAGTTCAGTGCACACTTTCATAAAGCACTACCACTTACCTCTTTACTCTAAGTCCAGAGCAGGCTTTGCCACTGCAGTTCTGCAGGGGCTCATAGCCTCTCCTAATCCTATTTAGCCCAGCCACCCATCCTCAGCTTTGGGATTCAACCCAAGAGTAATGGCTGCAACAGTGAAACATGATGAACATAGTACAGTCATGTATGTACCATAAATGTAGATGTTTGAGTGTATTCACTGTTGCAGTCCAGGTTACCCACCCACCATCCCCCTTATCTTTGCTGGGACTTATCTGCACGTCTCTATCCTATACAACCTATTTGGTGTATTTGCTTATAGATAAAGGAAATGTTATTTGTGCATGCATTTTTATTGGCATATTTTTTTCAGCCTACCAATTTGGGGGCACCTGACATCTGGGGCAAGAAAAACTGAAGAAAATGGCATCGGCTGCATCTTTTACACCCCTGGCACACTGACATTAGGGAAGAGGCGACAGCAACTGACGCCGGACCTAGACTTTGGAATTCTGGCCGACTGAGGGTAGCCTGCCAGCAGGATAACCCAAGAGTAATGACTGCAACAGTGAATACACTACATTTATGGTAGGTACACAACTCTACTTTCCTGCAGAACAGATGGGCCAAGGTTTCTACTCCATACTATTTCTGGTACCCAGAAAAGAGGATGCCTGGTGGCCCCCATCCTCGCTCTTTCCATTCTAAACACCTTCCTGGTGATCCCAAAATTCAAAATGCTCACCTTCCAGCTGCTGCTACCCATGCTCTCCAAGGACGCTTGGCTAGCCAACCTAGATCTAAAAGAGGCCTACCTCCACATTCCTATCAGGGAGTTATGCAGGAAATATGTCCGCTTCAGGGCAGGATCTCAACACTTTCAGTTCTCTGATTTTCCCTTTGGCTTATCTACTGCTCCCAGAGTTTTCACAAAATGTCTGGCTCCAGCCATTGCCTTTGCAGACAAAGCAATATTAAGATTTACCCATACTTAGACGACTGCCTTATTCAGACAGACCGCCGGGAAATGCTGCTCAAGCACATGGCCTTTGTAAATACCCTCCTAACCTTTTTAGGGTACACAGTCAATGAAAAGAAATACAAGCAGGTGCATACCCAAAGGATAACCTTCCTGTGACCAAGTCTGGGCACAGCATCCCAGATGGCATACCTTACACCTGAGAAACAAATTTTCCTGACAACCTATGTCTCTCAACTAGCCACCAGGCCCCAGCTGTCTGCAAGGAAAATCCTGCAAGCTCTGGGGTTTATGGCATCTTGCATACTACTCATTCCGTATACCAGACTGCATATGAGGAAACTTCAGTTGTACCTAAAGAGCCTTTGGTGTCAACACTCTCAAGACCTGGAGACTCTTATACCTATAATTCCTTGCCTCAGAAAATATTTTCTTGGGTGGGAAACAGCATGCTCCCACAAGAAGGGACTACCTTTCTCACCACCCCCACCGCCAGACCCTCACCACAGACTCAGACTATGCCTGGGGTGCATACCTAGACGGCAGGTGCATACAAGGCCAATGGAGCCCACATCCCACTGCACATCAACCAAAAAGAGATGATGGCTGTCCAGCATGCCTTAATATCTTTCAAGCCCCTTCTCTCCCCAGGGGCTCTTATGATCAAAACAGACCGCACCACTGTAATGTGGTATGTCAACAAGCAGGGACTCACTCCTACCCTCTATACAGGCTGGCCATAACCCTTTGGCATACAGCCTCTGCCATGCAATTCCACCTGTTATGACAATTCCTACTAGGTTTTGTCAACTCTGACAGACAAATTAAGCAGAAATCATCTGGACCCACACGAGTGGGAGTTCGACAGAAGAACCTTCACCCTAATAAGTCAGAAATGGGGCACTCCAAAGGTAGACCTCTTTGCCTCCCACACCAACCATCAGCTCAGCAAATTCTGCACCAGGGAGCATCACTGCATGGCTTGGAAAGTGGATGCCCTGTCCTTCCCCTGGGTCAGTCTATCGGACTGTGCTTTTCCTCCTCTACCTCTCATCCCCGGGGTGCTGCTCAAATTAAAGGAGAAATAAACAAGGGCAATTCTTATAGCTCTAGACTGGCCTTGTCAACAGTAGTACCCCTTGCTGCACAGCCTGTCCCCACTGCCACCATGGCATCTTCCTCAGATTCCAAATCTCCTGACCCAGAGGGAAGGGGAATTCATGCATCCCCAATTGCAGATGCCCAATTTGGCAGCTTGGCTTATTCCCTAACCCCCGATCAATCTGCCAACCTAAGTAAACGGGTTCTAGATGTTGTACATGAGGCCAGACACCCTAGCACTAGAAAGTCTTATGCTGACAAATGAAAAGATTCTGCACCAGGATTCAGGCTAAGGGGGCCAATATGGCACAACCTTCCATCCCTCTCATCCTGGATTACCTAGCTGACCTGCTATACAGTGGTCTGTCTTTTTCCTCTGTTAAAATTCATCCCTCTGCTATCTGTGCTCATTTTCCCACTGAGCAGGCCCTTTTCTCACACCCCTTGATCAAACAATTCCTAAGAGGGGCTAGCAACTTGAGGCCACCCATAAGAGCACCAACCCCAGCTTAGGATGTTAACTTTGTGTTGGAACCCCGCCCCCTTCGAACCAGCTTCTTCTGCAGAGCTAACATTTCTCTCCTGGAAGACAGCTTTCCTTCTGGCCATCACTTCAGCCAGAAGAGTCTCCGAGCTGCAAGCACTCATGGCTGTGGAACCCTTCATCATCTTCCATGCTGACAGGGTATCACTCAGGACTAATCCATCCTTCATGCCCAAGGTGATGTCCAGTGTGGCTCTCAACCAATTCATTCATTTGACCACCTTTTTTCCTAATCCCCAGAACAAGGGGGAAAGGATCCTGCACTCCCTAGATGTGTACAGACAGCTCAGATTCTATCTAGATAAGACTAAATCCTTCAGAAAGTATGATCAATTGCTGGTTAGCATTGCTACAGGGGCAGAAGGCAAAGCCAGCTCTAAACAAACCATTTCCTAATGGATAGCACACTGCATCCATTGCTGCTACAAGCAACATGGAAAGCTTACCCCTCAAAGGGGTCAGGACTCACTCCACCAGAGCAGCCTCCACCTCTGCAGCTTTCCTCAGAGGACTCCCCACCAGGGACATCCTGGAGGCTGCCACCTGGACATCTGTTCACACTTTTACCAAACATTACCACCTGCCTCTCTTCTCCAAATCCAGGGCAGGGTTTGCCTCTGCAGTCTTGCAGGGCATCCTAGCCAGTCCCTAGTTTCCTTGACTGCCTCCACCCATTTCATCAGCTTTGGGAATCAACCCAAATGTGATTACTGCAGCAGTGAAACACAAAGAACATAGTACAGCTGTGTACACTTACATTAAATGTAGATGTTAGAGTGTATTCACTGTTGCAGTCGTGGTTTCCCTCCCACCATCCCCCTTTTTTCTTCTCTTTCTTTAAAAGGGACATATTGGTATTTACTTTCTACTGGTGGGGTTCTTCCACCAGAACCTGGCTCCAACTTGGGGGCACCTGACAGGCTAGTGCAAGAAAAAAATTATATAATGGCATTGTCTGCCTTACTTTATACTACTGATGACTTGATGTCAGTCCTGAAGCGACAGCAACCAACGCAGAAGTACTAAGCCTCTGGTACGAGGGCTGCCATGGCAGGGATGACCCAAATGTGATGACTGCAGCAGTGACTACACCCACATGTACATTTAGGATAAGTGCACACAGCTGTACTTTTCATTATTAGTTGAGTTTACAAGACTGCAGTGCATAGAGAGGACCTGAGATTTATTGCTGCAGCAGTGACTACACCCACATCTACATTTAGGATAAGTGCACACAGCTGTACTTTTCATTATTAGTTGAGTTTAGAAGACTGCAGTGCATAGAGAGAACCTGAGATTTATTGCTGTACAGTGACTACACCCACATCTACATTTAGGATAAGTGTACACAGCTGAACTTTTCATTATTAGTTGAGTTTAGAAGACTGCAGTGCATAGAGAGAACCTGAGATTTATTGCTGTACAGTGACTACACCCACATCTACATTTAGGATAAGTGCACACAGCTGTACTTTTCATTGTTAGTTGAGTTTAGAAGACTGCAGTGCATAGAGAGAACCTGAGATTTATTGCTGTACAGTGACTACACCCACATCTACATTTAGGATAAGTGTACACAGCTGTACTTTTCATTATTAGTTGAGTTTAGAAGACTGCAGTGCATAGAGAGAACCTGAGATTTATTGCTGTAGCAGTGACTACACCCACATCTACATTTAGGATAAGTGTACACAGCTGTACTTTTCATTATTAGTTGAGTTTAGAAGACTGCAGTGCATAGAGAGAACCTGAGATTTATTGCTGCAGCAGTGACTACACCCACATCTACATTTAGGATAAGTGTACACAGCTGTACTTTTCATTGTTAGTTGAGTTTAGAAGACTGCACTGCATAGAGAGAACCTGAGATTTATTGCTGCAGCAGTGACTACACCCACATCTACATTTAGGATAAGTGTACACAGCTGTACTTTTCATTATTAGTTGAGTTTAGAAGACTGCAGTGCATAGAGAGAACCTGAGATTTATTGCTGTAGCAGTGAGTGCACCCACATCTACATTTAGGATAAGTGCACACAGCTGTACTTCATTATTAGTTGAGTTTAGAAGACTGCAGTGCATAGAGAGAACCTGAGATTTATTGCTGTACAGTGACTACACCCACATCTACATTTTGGATAAGTGCACACAGCTGTACTTTTCATTGTTAGTTGAGTTTAGAAGAATGCAGTGCATAGAGAGAACCTGAGATTTATTGCTGTACAGTGACTACACCCACATCTACATTTAGGATAAGTGCACACAGCTGTACTTTTCATTGTTAGTTGAGTTTAGAAGAATGCAGTGCATAGAGAGAACCTGAGATTTATTGCTGCAGCAGTGACTACACCCACATCTACATTTAGGATAAGTGCACACAGCTGTACTTTTCATTGTTAGTTGAGTTTAGAAGACTGCAGTGAGAGAGAACCTGAGATTTATTGCTGTACAGTGACTACACCCACATCTA
This sequence comes from Protopterus annectens, assembly GCF_019279795.1. Classification (NCBI taxonomy): domain Eukaryota; kingdom Metazoa; phylum Chordata; order Ceratodontiformes; family Protopteridae; genus Protopterus; species Protopterus annectens. Next base: position 17,562,951 of record NC_056747.1, on the reverse strand, counting down.
CATTTAGGATAAGTGCACACAGCTGTACTTTTCATTATTAGTTGAGTTTAGAAGACTGGCGTGCATAGAGAGAACCTGAGATTTATTGCTGCAGCAGTGAGTACACCCACATCTACATTTAGGATAAGTGCACACAGCTGTTCTTTTCATTATTAGTTGAGTTTAGAAGACTGGCGTGCATAGAGAGGACCTGAGATTTATTGCTGTACAGTGACTACACCCACATCTACATTTAGGATAAGTGTACACAGCTGTACTTTTCATTATTAGTTGAGTTTAGAAGACTGCAGTGAGAGAGAACCTGAGATTTATTGCTGCAGCAGTGACTACACCCACATCTACATTTAGGATAAGTGTACACAGCTGTACTTTTCATTGTTAGTTGAGTTTAGAAGAATGCAGTGCATAGAGAGAACCTGAGATTTATTGGTGTATAGTGACTACACCCACATCTACATTTAGGATAAGTGTACACAGCTGTACTTTTCATTATTAGTTGAGTTTAGAAGACTGCAGTGCATAGAGAGAACCTGAGATTTATTGCTGCAGCAGTGACTACACCCACATCTACATTTAGGATACGTGTACACAGCTGTACTTTTCATTGTTAGTTGAGTTTAGAAGACTGCAGTGCATAGAGAGAACCTGAGATTTATTGCTGCAGCAGTGACTACACCCACATCTACATTTAGGATAAGTGTACACAGCTGTACTTTTCATTGTTAGTTGAGTTTAGAAGACTGGCGTGCATAGAGAGAACCTGAGATTTATTGCTGTACAGTGACTACACCCACATCTACATTTAGGATAAGTGTACACAGCTGTACTTTTCATTGTTAGTTGAGTTTAGAAGACTGCAGTGCATAGAGAGAACCTGAGATTTATTGCTGCAGCAGTGACTACACCCACATCTACATTTAGGATAAGTGCACACAGCTGTACTTTTCATTATTAGTTGAGTTTAGAAGACTGGCGTGCATAGAGAGAACCTGAGATTTATTGCTGCAGCAGTGACTACACCCACATCTACATTTAGGATAAGTGCACACAGCTGTACTTTTCATTATTAGTTGAGTTTAGAAGACTGCAGTGCATAGAGAGGACCTGAGGTTTATTGCTGTACAGTGACTACACCCACATCTACATTTAGGATAAGTGTCCACAGCTGTACTTTTCATTGTTAGTTGAGTTTAGAAGACTGGCGTGCATAGAGAGAACCTGAGATTTATTGCTGCAGCAGTGACTACACCCACATCTACATTTAGGATAAGTGTACACAGCTGTACTTTTCATTGTTAGTTGAGTTTAGAAGACTGCAGTGCATAAAGAGAACCTGAGATTTATTGCTGTAGCAGTGACTACACCCACATCTACATTTAGGATAAGTGTACACAACTGTACTTTTCATTGTTAGTTGAGTTTAGAAGACTGCAGTGAGAGAGGACCTGAGATTTATTGGTGCAGCAGTGACTACACCCACATCTACGTTTAGGAGAAGTGTACACAGCTGTACTTTTCATTGTTGGTTGAGTTTAGAAGACTGCAGTGCATAGAGAGAACCTGAGATTTATTGCTGCAGCAGTGACTACACCCACATCTACATTTAGGATACGTGTACACAGCTGTACTTTTCATTGTTAGTTGAGTTTAGAAGACTGCAGTGCATAGAGAGAACCTGAGATTTATTGGTGTATAGTGACTACACCCACATCTACATTTAGGATAAGTGCACACAGGTGTACTTTTCATTATTAGTTGAGATTAGAAGACTGGCGTGCATAGAGAGGACCTGAGATTTATTGCTGCAGCAGTGACTACACCCACATCTACATTTAGGATAAGTGTACACAGCTGTTCTTTTCATTATTAGTTGAGTTTACAAGACTGCAGTGCATAGAGAGAACCTGAGATTTATTGCTGTACAGTGACTACACCCACATCTACATTTAGGATAAGTGCACACAGCTGTACTTTTCATTATTAGTTGAGTTTAGAAGACTGCAGTGCATAGAGAGAACCTGAGATTTATTGCTGTACAGTGACTACACCCACATCTACATTTAGGATAAGTGTACACAGCTGTACTTTTCATTATTAGTTGAGTTTAGAAGACTGCAGTGCATAGAGAACCTGAGATTTATTGCTGTACAGTGACTACACCCACATCTACATTTAGGATAAGTGTACACAGCTGTACTTTTCATTATTAGTTGAGTTTAGAAGACTGCAGTGCATAGAGAGAACCTGAGATTTATTGCTGTAGCAGTGACTACACCCACATCTACATTTAGGATAAGTGCACACAGCTGTACTTCATTATTAGTTGAGTTTACAAAGACTGCAGTGCATAGAGAGAACCTGAGATTTATTGCTGTACAGTGACTACACCCACATCTACATTTAGGATAAGTGTACACAGCTGTACTTTTCATTATTAGTTGAGTTTAGAAGACTGCAGTGCATAGAGAGAACCTGAGATTTATTGCTGCAGCAGTGACTACACCCACATCTACATTTAGGATAACTGTACACAGCTGTACTTTTCATTATTAGTTGAGTTTAGAAGACTGGCGTGCATAGAGAGAACCTGAGATTTATTGCTGCAGCAGTGACTACACCCACATCTACATTTAGGATAAGTGTACACAGCTGTACTTTTCATTGTTAGTTGAGTTTAGAAGACTGCAGTGCATAGAGAGAACCTGAGATTTATTGCTGCAGCAGTGACTACACCCACATCTACATTTAGGATAAGTGTACACAGCTGTACCACAGCTGTACTTCATTATTAGTTGAGTTTAGAAGACTGGCGTGCATAGAGAGAACCTGAGATTTATTGCTGCAGCAGTGACTACACCCACATCTACATTTAGGATAAGTGCACACAGCTGTACTTTTCATTATTAGTTGAGTTTAGAAGACTGGCGTGCATAGAGAGAACCTGAGATTTATTGCTGCAGCAGTGAGTACACCCACATCTACTTTTAGGATAAGTGCACACAGCTGTACTTTTCATTATTAGTTGAGTTTAGAAGACTGCAGTGCATAGAGAGAACCTGAGATTTATTGCTGTAGCAGTGACTACACCCACATCTACATTTAGGATAAGTGTACACAGCTGTACTTTTCATTATTAGTTGAGTTTAGAAGACTGCAGTGCATAGAGAGAACCTGAGATTTATTGCTGCAGCAGTGACTACACCCACATCTACATTTAGGATAAGTGTACACAGCTGTACTTTTCATTATTAGTTGAGTTTAGAAGACTGCAGTGAGAGAGGACCTGAGATTTATTGCTGTACAGTGACTACACCCACATCTACATTTAGGATAAGTGTACACAGCTGTACTTTTCATTATTAGTTGAGTTTAGAAGACTGCAGTGCATAGAGAGAACATGAGATTTATTGCTGCAGCAGTGACTACACCCACATCTACATTTAGGATAAGTGCACACAGCTGTACTTTTCATTATTAGTTGAGTTTACAAGACTGCAGTGCATAGAGAGAACCTGAGATTTATTGCTGCAGCAGTGACTACACCCACATCTACATTTAGGATAAGTGTACACAGCTGTACTTTTCATTATTAGTTGAGTTTAGAAGACTGGCGTGCATAGAGAGAACCTGAGATTTATTGCTGTACAGTGACTACACACACATCTACATTTAGGATAAGTGCACACAGCTGTACTTTTCATAATTAGTTGAGTTTAGAAGACTGCAGTGCAGAGAGAGAACCTGAGATTTATTGCTGCAGCAGTGACTACACCCACATCTACATTTAGGATAAGTGTACACAGCTGTACTTTTCATTGTTAGTTGAGTTTAGAAGACTGGCGTGCATAGAGAGAACCTGAGATTTATTGCTGCAGCAGTGACTACACCCACATCTACATTTAGGATAAGTGTACACAGCTGTACTTTTCATTATTAGTTGAGTTTACAAGGCTGCAGTGCATAGAGAGAACCTGAGATTTATTGGTGTATAGTGACTACACCCACATCTACATTTAGGATAAGTGTACACAGCTGTACTTTTCATTATTAGTTGAGTTTACAAGGCTGCAGTGCATAGAGAGAACCTGAGATTTATTGCTGCAGCAGTGACTACACCCACATCTACATTTAGGATAAGTGTACACAGCTGTACTTTTCATTATTAGTTGAGTTTAGAAGACTGGCGTGCATAGAGAGAACCTGAGATTTATTGCTGCAGCAGTGACTACACCCACATCTACATTTAGGATAAGTGTACACAGCTGTACTTTTCATTATTAGTTGAGTTTAGAAGACTGCAGTGCATAGAGAGAACCTGAGATTTATTGCTGCAGCAGTGACTACACCCACATCTACATTTAGGATAAGTGTACACAGCTGTACTTTTCATTATTAGTTGAGTTTAGAAGACTGCAGTGCATAGAGAACCTGAGATTTATTGCTGCAGCAGTGACTACACCCACATCTACATTTAGGATAAGTGTACACAGCTGTACTTTTCATTATTAGTTGAGTTTAGAAGACTGCAGTGCATAGATAGAACCTGAGATTTATTGCTGTAGCAGTGACTACACCCACATCTACATTTAGGATAAGTGCACACAGCTGAACTTTTCATTATTAGTTGAGTTTAGAAGACTGCAGTGCATATAGAGGACCTGAGATTTATTGCTGCAGCAGTGACTACACCCACATCTACATTTAGGATAAGTGTACACAGCTGTACTTTTCATTATTAGTTGAGTTTAGAAGACTGCAGTGCATAGAGAACCTGAGATTTATTGCTGTACAGTGACTACACCCACATCTACATTTAGGATAAGTGTACACAGCTGTACTTTTCATTATTAGTTGAGTTTAGAAGACTGCAGTGCATAGAGAGGACCTGAGATTTATTGCTGCAGCAGTGACTACACCCACATCTACATTTAGGATAAGTGTACACAGCTGTACTTTTCATTATTAGTTGAGTTTACAAGACTGCAGTGCATAGAGAGAACCTGAGATTTATTGCTGCAGCAGTGACTACACCCACATCTACATTTAGGATAAGTGTACACAGCTGTACTTTTCATTATTAGTTGAGTTTAGAAGACTGCAGTGCATAGAGAGAACCTGAGATTTATTGCTGTACAGTGACTACACCCACATCTACATTTAGGATAAGTGTACACAGCTGTACTTTTCATTATTAGTTGAGTTTAGAAGACTGCAGTGCATAGAGAGAACCTGAGATTTATTGCTGCAGCAGTGACTACACCCACATCTACATTTAGGATAAGTGTACACAGCTGTACTTTTCATTATTAGTTGAGTTTAGAAGACTGCAGTGCATAGAGAGAACCTGAGATTTATTGCTGCAGCAGTGACTACACCCACATCTACATTTAGGATAAGTGTACACAGCTGTACTTTTCATTATTAGTTGAGTTTAGAAGACTGCAGTGCATAGAGAGAACCTGAGATTTATTGCTGCAGCAGTGACTACACCCACATCTACATTTAGGATAAGTGTACACAGCTGTACTTTTCATTATTAGTTGAGTTTAGAAGACTGGCGTGCATAGAGAGAACCTGAGATTTATTGCTGCAGCAGTGACTACACCCACATCTACATTTAGGATAAGTGTACACAGCTGTACTTTTCATTGTTAGTTGAGTTTAGAAGACTGCAGTGCATAGAGAGAACCTGAGATTTATTGCTGTAGCAGTGAGTACACCCACATCTACATTTAGGATAAGTGTACACAGCTGTACTTTTCATTATTAGTTGAGTTTACAAGACTGCAGTGCATAGAGAGGACCTGAGATTTATTGCTGTAGCAGTGACTACACCCACATCTACATTTAGGATAAGTGTACACAGCTGTAGTTTTCATTTTTAGTTGAGTTTAGAAGACTGCAGTGAGAGAGGACCTGAGATTTATTGCTGCAGCAGTGACTACACCCACATCTACATTTAGGATAAGTGTACACAGCTGTACTTTTCATTATTAGTTGAGTTTAGAAGACTGCAGTGAGAGAGGACCTGAGATTTATTGCTGTACAGTGACTACACCCACATCTACATTTAGGATAAGTGTACACAGCTGTACTTTTCATTATTAGTTGAGTTTAGAAGACTGCAGTGCATAGAGAGAACCTGAGATTTATTGCTGCAGCAGTGACTACACCCACATCTACATTTAGGATAAGTGTACACAGCTGTACTTTTCATTATTAGTTGAGTTTAGAAGACTGCAGTGCATAGAGAGGACCTGAGATTTATTGCTGTACACTGACTACACCCACATCTACATTTAGGATAAGTGCACACAGCTGTACTTTTCATTATTAGTTGAGTTTACAAGACTGCAGTGCATAGAGAGAACCTGAGATTTATTGCTGCAGCAGTGACTACACCCACATCTACATTTAGGATAAGTGTACACAGCTGTACTTTTCATTATTAGTTGAGTTTAGAAGACTGCAGTGCATAGAGAGAACCTGAGATTTATTGCTGCAGCAGTGACTACACCCACATCTACATTTAGGATAAGTGTACACAGCTGTACTTTTCATTATTAGTTGAGTTTAGAAGACTGCAGTGCATAGAGAGGACCTGAGATTTATTGCTGTACACTGACTACACCCACATCTACATTTAGGATAAGTGTACACAGCTGTACTTTTCATTATTAGTTTAGTTTACAAGACTGCAGTGCATAGAGAGAACATGAGATTTATTGCTGCAGCAGTGACTACACCCACATCTACATTTAGGATAAGTGCACACAGCTGTACTTTTCATTATTAGTTGAGTTTACAAGACTGCAGTGCATAGAGAGAACCTGAGATTTATTGCTGCAGCAGTGACTACACCCACATCTACATTTAGGATAAGTGCACACAGCTGTACTTTTCATTATTAGTTGAGTTTACAAGACTGCAGTGCATAGAGAGAACCTGATATTTATTGCTGTAGCAGTGAAAATGCAATAAGCAGAGTGCATTAATTTTATGAAAGTGCAGATAAAGCAATTGGACTGGTGTTCCATGACAAAATGTGTTAATTGACAGGGTACGGTGAGTGTGTACTCCAGACCTGGCCACTGAAAATCAGCCAAGACCTGTATTTGTAAAGATGTAATCATACCGTCAGAAAGAGCTGATCCTCATAAATGTATTTATTTATTTGTTTATATTTGTTGACCGGGAGTGTGCGAATGGACGTAGGTCCATTTTCAGCGGAGGCCCGGGGAGAAAAGCTCCGCAGTTAAAATTAACAGGCAGTAGTTAAATTGGATTACATAGCGATTAACAATTTACATAGAAATTACTTACAACATATTTACAGAAGAAGAACATAGTACATCAGTAGACAACTTAAATCTTTATCTGTGAAGTACATAACAGACATTAACAAATGTTAAAATAAGAAGTTCCTGCTGTATAAGTACTAGGCTTATGAGCATCTGAGCTTGCTGTAATCAAGGTATTTAGTGGAGTGGAAAGAAGGGTAGTGGTTGGATGGGGGGTGGGTGATATTAGAGTGGGAGTTGCAAGGAGTTGCAATAAAGATAGTCGGAGGGATTGGGATTTCTTTAGGTGTAGCATGTCCAGCAGCTCTGGGTTTGACATAGCTTTATATGTTAGGCAGAGATCACCTTGGAGTAGGCGATATGCTACAGAGTAAAGCTGGAGTTTTTTGAAACGGTCTGTGTAGGGCATCTGTTTGAGGCCAGTAATCCTCTTTGTGAGGTACTTCTGTGGCCTTTCCAGCTGCTGCAGATGTCTTGTGAGGTGCATTCCAAAAGGGGCGTTGTACTCTAATGGGTCTAATGAGTGTCGAGTAGAGGGGACCTCTTTGTTTCCTGGATGAGAACCCTTTTATGCTGAGGCATGCCAAGTAGAAGGACTTCCTGACTACTATGACAATGTGACTATGACTACTATGGCAATGTGACTATCAAAGCACAGACTACTGTCCACCTGGGTCCCAAGGTCTCATCACCCATTCGGTGGTAAGTAGACTGCTGTCTATGTAGTAGTTCATGAGTACAGAGTTTTTACCAAAGGGGATGACTATGCACTTTTTGGCATTGAACTTGAGGCCATGGCTCTGACACCAGGCATTTGTCTCAGCGAGGCCTTCGTGCAGGATTTCCACATCATTTGACTATGACTCGACTATGGTTCCTAGCTTGCAGTCATCTGCGAACTTCATTAGCCAAAGGCCTTCTGTGTTGGTTTGTACTTCAGAGAAGTAGATACCAAACAGGAGAGTTCCCAGAACTGAACCCTGAATTATCTTTTGAATTTCTTCAGTTGTATCAGTTTTGGGGAATGTGTGCCACTGCCTGCCATTTTACTGATAGGCAGCCTGCTGCCCCTAAAAAAGACAGATAAAATGTGTAAAGTTTCTCAGTCCTAAGTTTTTGTATACTCTTCCCAAACTGAAGGCTTTCCAGTTAGCCTTTGGCAGTGTGAGGGCCTATGTCAAGGTTTTGGTTCTCGTGGTGTCTATGCTTCTCATGACACCCCTGGCAAGACTCCACATGAGAACAATACAGTGGTATCTGAAGTCTCTTTGGTCCCAGCACCCACATCCTTTGTCTTTTCAAATCCCAGTGCTGGGTTTGGGAGAAGAAAAATCACTTGGTGGAGACATCAACTATCACTTAATCCAGGCCTCTTCCCCAAAGCAGTCAGTCACCATAGACACATCTGACTTTACTTGGGGAGCAGTTTCAGGTGAGGTAAAAGTGCAATGTGAGTGAGACACTAAGGACAGATGCAAATGAATAAATATTAGAGATGATTTTCCCGATAAAGGCACTCAACCCTCTGAATTATCTTTTGGTCTCAGGACCTCTTTAAGTTGTTAGACAGTACCATAGTCTTGCGGTACATCAACAGGCAAGGGAAACCAGCTGATACCCCTAGCCATGTTAGCTTAGGATATAGCTTCCCTGCACAGTCTTTACTGTACAGTCACCCTGCATTCCTTCAGAGCAAAACTGTATAGCAGACAAGCTGAGCAGGAAAAAAGCAGACTGAATAGAAAGTAGATTGGAGGTCTTCCAAGACTCTATCCATTTATGGGGAGTTCCTCGTGTAGACCTATTTGCCTCCCATCTGAACAATCAGCTGGCGAGATGCTTTTCCTTTTCTTGGACAGGAATGTTACTGTAAGCTGTTCCACCAATATGCAGGGTATTTTTGAAGATTCAGGAAGAATCCCACAAGATCATTGAGGCGATTTCCTTCTGGCCTAGGCAGCAGTGGCTGTCCCTTCTTTTGGAAATGGCCATGTAATTTACCACAATCTTGCTCACAGAATGCATCTGTTCACACAAGATCAGGGGTGTTTCATGCACCCTGACTCCAGTCAACTTCAGCTGCATGCCTGCATAATGGTATGTCCTTTTGGCACCTGTTTACTGAGGGCATGCAGCAGAGTATTAGTGGATGCAAGAAAGCCCGGTACTAGAAAAGCATGTTAAATGGAAGAGGGGTTCTAGTTGGCACCAGCAATTAACCAGCATCATTTCAAAACTTGTTCTCTGCTTTTACAGTGCTTTCAGGTTTACTGTCCTATTGCCTTTCTTATTCCTCCATCAGTGTTCATTTGTCAACTATTTCAGCATGTTTGCCTATGGATCATCCTCTTTCAGTGCTTCTCATGTTAAAATATTTTTGAAAGGAGATTTGCATAGAGGCTTCTAAGAAAACCTGTCACCTCTCCTTGGGACATTAATTTTGTGTTAAAAAAACTAACAATTGCTACATTTGAACCAGCTCTTCAGGCTGACGTTGAGGTTCTGGAGGTGTATTTAGCATGGTCAGTCCTGTACAGGGTTTTATGTGGGAAAAACTGAGCAAAGATTGAAAGAGCGCATTTACGAACATCTACAGTGGATATAAAAAGTGTACACACTCCTGTTAAAATGTCAGGTTTTCGTGATATTAAAAAAAAAAAAAAAAGAGAGACCACAATAAATCATTTCAAAACTTTTCCCACTTTTCATGTGACCTATAAACCTGTACAATTCAATTGGAAAAACAAGCAAATCTGTTAGGGAAAAAATATAAAAAATAAAAAACATACAAGAAGCTGGATGCATAAGTGTGCACACCCTTAAACTAATACTTTGTTGAAGCACCTTTTGATTTAATAACAGCATTCAGTCTTCTTGGGTAGGAGTCTGTCAGCAGGGCACATCTTGACTTGGCAATATTTGCCCACTCTTCCTTGCAAAAGTGCTCCAAATCTGTCGCATTGCGAGGGCATCTCTTGTGCACAGCCCTCTTCAGGTCACCCCACAGATTTTCTATTGGATTTAGGTCTGGGCTCTGGCTGGGCCATTCCAAAACTTTAATTTTCTTCTGGTGAAGCCATTCTTTTGTTGATTTGGATGTATGCTTGGGGTCATTGACATGTTGAAAGGTGAAATTCCTCTTCATCTTTAGCTTTCTAGCAGAAGCCTGAAGGTTTTGGGCCAAAAGTGACTTGTATTTGGAACTGTTCATAATTCTCTCCATATTGACTAAAGCCCTAGTATCAGCTGAAGAAAAGCAACCCCCAAAGCATGATACTGCCACCACCATGCTTCACCTTGGGGATGGTGTTCTTTTGGAATTGTGGCCAAAAGGTTCAACCTTGGTCTCATCAGACCATAACATATTTTCCTGCATGCTTTTTTGGAGAGTTGATGTATTGTTTTGCAACTTTTAGCCAGGCCTGGATGTTTTTCTGTGTAAGAAAAGGCTTCCATCTTGCAACCATACCCCATAGCCCAGACATATGGAGAATATGGGAGATTGTTGTCACATGTAGTATACAACCAGTACTTGCCAGAAATTCCGGCAGCTCCTTCAGTGTTGCTGTAGGTCTCTTGTCAGCCTCCCTGACCAGTTTTCATTTTGTGTTTTCATCAATTTTGGTGGAACGTCCAGTTCTGTGCAACGTCACTGTTGTCCCATATTTTCTCCACTGTTTGATGACCGTCTTCACTGTGTTCCATGATATATCCAATGCTGTGGAAATTTTTTTGTACCCTTCTCCTGACTGATGCCTTTCAACAATGAGATCCCTTTGATGCTTTGTAAGCTCTCTGCGAACCATGGCTTTTGCTGTAGCAGGCAACTAAGTGAATGTCAGGAAAATCCTACTAGGATAGCTTAACTTTATTTGGGGTTAATCAGAGTCTCTTGAATTGATGGCAGGTGTGTACCCAAGAAGACTGAATGCTGGAATTAAATCAAAAGATGCTTCAATAAAGTATTAGTTTAAGGGTTTGCACACTTACACAACAAGCTTATTGTATGTTTTTTTATTTTTTTATATTTTTTCACCTAACAGATTTGTTTGTTTTTCAATTGAATTGTACAGCTAATAGGTCACAGTTTTGAAATGATTTATTGTGGTCTTATTTTTTCATATCACAAAAGCCTGGCATTTTAACAGGGGTGTGTAAATTTTTATATCCACTGTATATGCTATGAGGACCAGAAGCAATACTAATGCCCTTTCCAAACATCTTGGGGCATGAGTTTAAGCTTTTAATTTTGGAACAGTTAGGTGTTAACCTTAGACGTGGCCCTTGTGGATTGTTATTCGAGAAAAAGTAACTTACATGGCAGTTGTGGCTGAATGCAGGTGGTTTCTTCCATCACCTGCCTGCTTAAGTTAAGAGTATATACACAATGAATACATTTATTTGATTATATGATATAGTTTTAGAGTAGGTGTTGTATGTTTTTGAAATGTTTTTTGTGTGTGTGATTTTTTAAATGTGTTTTTATAAGTATCTGTATCTTAATGAATGTGACTATTCAATTGTGATACGTATTGTAATACTGCATTTTCAGAATTTTAACTCCAATATATCATGCGACTCTTTATTGAATTTTAAATTCAACTGTTTTACAAGTTTTTTTATCTGATGAAATCTTGTGATTATATTAAGACGAAAGTGCTTATCTTGTGGATAAACGTGGTGCTATTTAGTGACTACAGCTCATCTGCGCTAAATTCTGCCTTTTGAAGTTCTTAATATTAAAGCAGTTTTACTGATTGTTCTGACTTCTGTAAGAAGGATATCTACGTTGCAAACTGTTATGGTGAGTTAAACGTACCTCATTTTCCTCAGAGACAGGGTTTCTTTGACAAATAATCCTTCTTTTATGCTTAAAGTGGTATCCAAGTTTACTTTAAGCCAAGCTGTCCATCTCTTTTTTTCTTTCTTGAGCCTAAAAATGAGGGTTAAATGTTTCTCCATACCTTGGACATCCACAGAAAGACAACTGTCGTACACTCTTGACAGAATTAAATATTTTAGATCTTCAGATCAGTTAATTACTTGTGAAGGTAAGAAGAGACAGCCTGTGTCAAAACTACTTCCAAGTGGTTGTCTATTACCTTTTGTTATAATCACCACAGCAGAATTATTCCAGGGAGGGTCAAGGGCCACTCTGCCATGGCATTGGCGTAATCTATGGCTTTTTGGAAAGAGTTGGATTCTAGAATTATTCAACAAGTAATGACTTAGTCCTCTGTAAATACATGTACAAGGCATTACAAGCTTGATTGCTTCTGTGTCTCTACATCAGACTTTGCTAGGACCATTCTCCAGGGGTTCCTGGATCTTTCCCCCTCAAAAATGTAGCAAGCTAGGGTAATCTACCCATAAAGCTAAGGCAGCAGTGATCAATATATCGAGCGTAGTACAGTTGTGTAAATAAACTTACCATAAAAGCAGATGTTCTTCCCCTTGTTTTTGAGGTGTTGTTTATGCCAGGGTGAGAGTACTTATTTTTTGCTGTTCCTAACATTGTCCTTTCAGGGCTCCTACTCCTCTCTTTTGGCACGAAAGCTCTGAAGTGCTTGATGCTTAAACCTTTTAGTCTGCTCAGCTCAAAGTGACTGGCAGTGTGGAAGATGCCATGAATCTGGCTGGCCATTATAGCCTTACCAGAATGTTGCCCATGTACCTAAGGGTAGTGCAGCAGTAATAATTTAGACATCTAATGTTCTGGTAGGTCTACTTACACAACTGTGTTATATTAACAAATTGAAGACAACAGAGGTCTTGTTAAAAATAATTTGCTGTACGCTAGGCAGAAGATAAAAGTATCTCAGCAATCTAAAGAATAAGCAATCGTGATCAATAGATCTAACAAAGCCTTTGTCCTTTTTAATAATTCATATTTTAAAAAATCAATAGCTCTTCTGCTATGAATTTCATTAGCTGTAATGTTTAACATCTCCTTTTTGTAACTGCTTTGTATAAATAAGGTGAAAATAAATTCAATTTCCTTCTGAAATGTACAGCCATTGGTGGTCATCCTAGAGGTTCTAACAAACTGGCCTCTAGGAATGTTAATAAAATCAGGATGGTTACTAGTGTAATGTAAGTAACTGTTAATATGTTTTTCCTAAAAACTTTGCTGTCTAACTTTTGATCTGTTGTCAGTTTTCATCTATTTTTGACAGCTGGGTTACAGTTCCGATCGCTGTAATCAGTTCAACTGTTATACAGCTCGCTCCAGCCAAAAAAAAAAAACTCTTGCGCTAAGAGTTTACTCGCAATGCCCCTCTCTACATTACCTCAGATCTCATTTGCCACTCTTATAGAAAGATGCGTCAGCTGATTTTTCTGTCGCAGCTAAGTAAAATCTTAGTTATTTATCTTCCATCTCCCCTTCTGTCTTAATACCCTTTAGTATTTCTTAGCCTTTATCAACCCACTTTTCTTGTACGAGTGGTTTATTTCCTGTGATTCCCTATACCTGTTGGTATTTCTGCTCTACCATTGTTGGTAGTTACTCCTGTCTCCTTTCCTAACTACCGTTTGGTAATTCTTCCTACAATCTTTGGTAGAATTTCTATTCTTCTGTGAGTGTGTGAGTGTATGATGTACCTTTTTGACTGGGTTTTTCTTACTTTCTTTCTTCTAGTACGGCAGAAAAGTTTAAAACAACTTGTTTTGTCCAAAGAGTCGGGCAACAAGTAGAAGGGGACTCTGCTTCTCATTTTTCTGACAGCAAAGCTCGTAGAGAAACTTTGCCAGTAAAATTTTTTCCATTGTTTGAAAGGAAAAGGCTTGAGACAGAAAAGACACTAGAGTTTAGAAGAATCATGAGTATTATGGACTTGAATCAGAATCTGGTGATGGAAGATGCAGATCAGGCAGGCCAGCAGCACTGATATTAGGGAATCGATGGGAGACAATAACTCATCAGCCATATTTATAAAGTATGGCTTTACAAGGAAAAGTAGTTGAAATATGTTGATTTTTAACTTGTGGATGGCGTATAAGGTGGATTCTGTTCAGAAGCTCGAAATACTGAAATCACGAATTTCAGTATTTCGAGCCCAAGAAGCCGAAGTCCACATAATAACATAAGTTTAGAAGTGTGAAATTCAAAACCTCTAATAGTGGAGGTTTTGAATTTCACGCTTCTAAAGTTCCGCTGTGGTTATATATTCTGGTAAGTGTGTGTGTGTGTGTGTGTGTTAAGGGGTTTGGGTAGGGGCTGTGGTATGTGTCAGTGTGTTTTGTTGCTGTGATGTGTGTGCATGAAGAGAAAGTAGCCTGTGTGGTGGTGTTTTGTGTGTGTTTGTATGTAGTGTGACTCGGAGTGAGAATATTTAAGTAGTGGGTGTGGGGGGTGCAGGGGGGCTTGCACCCCTGGTTTCATGTAGTAGAGTGATTGTGTGTGTGTGCGTGTGTGTGTGTGTGTAGTAAAACCTCAAAATTCAAAACTTCTGGTATTCAAGGTTTTGAATTTCGCGGTTTTTAGTTTTCGTTGTTTTGTGGATTCCACTTCTTGGGCTCGAGATACTGAAATTCGAGATTTCAGTATTTTGAGCTTCTGAAGTGGATCTGTGTAAGGCATATTACTCCACTTTTATGTGAATTTTTCTAAAGGCAGTAAAAGGAAAACTTTAAAACAATCTTTGTTTTTATTTCTATAAATCATTTCATGATACGAATTGATATATTGTAAAGCAGTTTTATATAGTGTGCAGTCAAGAGTATCTTAAATATTTAAGGGAGATTTCAGTGACTGCTGTGTTTGATAAATATTAAAGTAAAATTTTTTTCTTGGTTATAAGATGCTTAGGCTTTACACTGTAACAACTTAGGGGAGGCTAGACAAAAGCAAGTTGAATTTAATATGATATCTTGGGCTGCTGGTTTTGGGTGTTAGTGTACTGATTTATATTGGGTGTAGAGTTAAGGTAATAAAGTTCCCTTTTGGGTGTCTGGATTGATGTTCTTAGCAAGAATTATGGACAATTTTGTTTTAAGCAAATACATTTGAAAAATAAGACAAAATAATGAAAGGCATGAAAATGCTGTGGGCTTCTTTACTCTGTGAGGTTGTAAGCTTATATCCGATGTCATTTTCATTTGTCCCTCGACACGTGGGTTTCAGATCCAGCTGTGCTGCTTTCCGATCTCAAGATTTGGTGCTCAAGTTTCTCCTTCCCCAGAGCACCTCAGATCTTGTTTGTTGCTCAGACTGCAGGAATTCCACTTGTTTCCTTATCTTGTCGACTGGCTCCTAACCGCTTCAACCAGGCATCTATTCATTCAAGCTGGAATTACCTGTTACAGTTAGCTTCCACTCCTGGCTTAACTGTAAACACACAAAAATTACAGCTCAATCCTGTCCAGATGTTTTGTCTTTCGGCTTTTTCCCGGTAAGGGGTCGCCACAGCGGAACTCCGATCCGCTAATGATTGGCAGTAGGTTTTTACGAAACACCGAGGTGCCAGCTTGAAGTCCAACCTTCAATGAAGGCACGCCCATTTATGCACGCATGTCTTTCGAACGCTACCCAAATGCGGGGAGGACATGCAGACTCCACACAGAAGGCACTCCCAAGCCTAGAATCGAACGGGAGAACCTCTTGCTGTGAGGTAACAACGCTACTGCTGTACCACCGTGGTTGCCTTCAGTCCTGTCCAGATAATAGACTTTATTGGAGCTGCTGTCCTTTGGACGCAACCAGAATTATGGCTTTTTTTTTTTTTTTTTTTTACCTCCAGACAGGGTATCCACCTCTAAGGGTTCATGTTTCTCAAATCCTAGCAATTCCATCTCCTCCAGCAAAACTAGTTCTAAGAGTGTTAGGTTCTGTGGCTGCCACGATGATGTTATTGCCCACGGCACACTTACACAGGTGAATCCTACAGTGGGCATTACCAGTTCAGTGGTCATTACATCAACATCCTTTTTCTCATTCCATAAGACTGCTGAGGGTTTGCAAAGATTCTCTTCTCTTCTCTGGTGGCTCCATTTCCAGGAAGTCTTCCAGGGTCATCTCTTCATTTTTCTCCTGCCTTATGCAACACTGACCATGGATGTCTCCCAGTTGGGGTGGGTGGCATTTTCTGGGATGGACGGTCCAAGGAACGTGGTAGTCTCAGGAGACCAAATTGCATATCAACATCCTGGAGATGAGTGGTCCTTTTAGTGTTGCAAGCACCACACAGCTTCCTTCCTCCTGGGACCATTGCAGTTCAAACGGACAGTATGTCCATGGTTTGGTACATCAAAAAGCAAGGGGAAAGTAGATCTTACCCACTGTGTCAAGAAGTTATGAGAGTGTGGCAATGGGCGATCTCTTCCAACCGCTTTCTAGTCGCAATGCACATTCAGGAGGAGTCCAACATTCTAGTGGACAGGCCCAGCAGAATGGTACTGATGCTTTATGAGTGGTCTCTGAACCAGTCAGTGGCAAATGTGATCTTCCACAAGTGGGATCAACCTTGCTGCGACCTTGTTGCCTCTCCCCTCAACAGCAAACGCAGTAAGTTTTGTCCTGATCCCTCCTCAGGGATAGCCCCGAAGAGATGCTCTGGTCCATGCTTGGCCCCCGGTCTACTGTATACATTTCTGCTTTTATTCCTGATTCCCAAATTCCTTTAGAAAGCTCATTGGTTAAAGAGCAAAGTCATCCTCATTGTCCCTTTCTGGCCTCGCCAGGTCTTGTTCACCTTTCTTTGGTCTTATCTAGTTTGTCTGCCATGAACTCTGGAACCTCTTCCAGACCTGTTTTCTCACTTGTCAGGATAGCCTTACCTGAACCTTAAAGGTTTAAAATTGACCACATGGTTTCTCCAGTTCCAGTGATGGCTAGACATTCCAGCCTTTCATCTTTGGTCCGACAGATCCTGATATCAACTCAGAAAGTTTCTTCTAGGAAGGTACATAAGAGCAAATGGAAAAGGTTCTGTATTTGGTCTCAGCATCATTTCATAGATTTTATGGCTCCCGTTCTTGTGATTTTAGATTTCCTGGCCTTTCTGTTTCTGAACGGAACCAGGTATTTCACGGCGAAGGTTCAGTTGGCAGCAGTTTTTCACTTCCACATTGAGGAAAACTCTGCTACCCTAGCGTCTTCCAAAGTATGTAAGGTTTTTCTCAGGGGCACCTTTTTACTCCATCCTCCAATCAAAGATCCATCCCCTCCTTGGTATCTTTGATTTTACAAGCCTTAGTTGTTCTTCTCTTTGAACCAGCAGCTAACGTGGATCTGAAGTTTCTTTCTTGGAAAATGACTTTTTTGGTTGCGATTACATCAGTAAAAAGAGTTTCTGAGCTCCAAGCCCTCTCTGCTAAACCTCCTTATTTGATCTTCCATAAGGATGGAGTTTCCTTACAGACCAGTCCATTCTTTTTTCCCTAAAGTGGCCACAGAAGATAACATCAGTCAGTCCATTCATCTCCCAGCTTTCTCCCCCAATTTCCAGAATAAGGGAGAATACACACTGCATCTTCTGGATGTTCATAGGCAATTACATTTTCATCTGGACAGGACAAAATCCTTCAGAAAATCTGACCAGCTGTTTATATATTTTTCAGATGTGAGGAGAGGCACAACTGTTACTAAACTTACTCTGGCCAGATGTTTGTGAGATTGCATCTCCTTTGTTTATTTGTCAAAAGGTATGCCCTTGCTGTGGTGTGTCAAGTTCATTTGATGAGATCTATGGCAACTTTTCAAGTCTTTTCCTCGAGGATGTCATTTGCTATCTGTGCAGCTGTCTCTTGGTCAAGGTCTCATGCCTTTATTTCTCATTACAAACTAGATATCATTTCCAGGAATAGAGCTGCCTTTGTCTCCATGGTGCTTTGGGATATCCTTCCATAAGGGCCACTCTAGGTTCTTTCTAGCTGGGAACTCTGTCCCACAGGTCAAGAAACGAATGAAAATGAGATCAGATAAAGAAGTTGTATTCTTACTAGAACGTTCCATCTGCATTGTCTCTCTTCATTCTTTCTCAGCCTCCCCACCCTGCTTCCCCCTGGCATCTTTTCCATATAGTACCTTATGCAGTTGGTCTCTAAGAACTGTAATTCCTGTAGTCCCTGGGTTGAACTCCTGAACCTTTTCTTCATCTGTATTTATATAGATATTTTAGCTGTACAATTTTTAGCAAACTCTATCTGAGGTATTCTGGGGAAGGAGGCATTATGGGATGG
Organism: Protopterus annectens; assembly: GCF_019279795.1. Classification (NCBI taxonomy): domain Eukaryota; kingdom Metazoa; phylum Chordata; order Ceratodontiformes; family Protopteridae; genus Protopterus; species Protopterus annectens. The sequence continues at coordinate 17,544,469 of NC_056747.1, read as the reverse complement.
AGAGGAGGAGCTTGAGCATTGAATCTTGAGCTTGCAAAGCAGATGAGACAGATCCAAGATCAGATCCAAAATTCACAGGTCAAGGAAGAATAAAAATAGACAGCAAAGATGTAATGTTATGGTTAAGAACATAACTTTTTTTTTTCAATTAGCACATGCTCTCAGTGGGAGACATGAGGTCTGCAACTGGAAGCAGTTGCCAGGAGAAGTATGCAAAATTGTGTTCTGAGTGAAGTGTATAAAGATTTCTTCAACTATCTGCAAAATTATTAGCTGTTTTTTTTTTTCTTCTCATTGCTGACTTTTACTAGGAGATGAGCTATCTGCGAGTGCAAGCAATTTAGTCTTCAGAATTCTGTGCACTTTTTGCTGAAATAAATGCAGAGTTTAAAGGTACAATGCCAAGAAATTCAGTGTGGACAGTATAGAGTGGAATTGGGGGAATTGAATAAAGAGTCGTCTCCCCAGCAAGTTTAATTCTTAAATGCATTTAATGCAACCGTGCACAGTTTAGTTTTCTTTTTAAAGCTAGCCAGCGCATTTTTTCTTACGGCTAACAGTTTTCTGAAAACAGATGTAACAAAAGTGCAGACAGCAACCAGTGTACTTTCTATGACTTGCACTTTAATAATTTTAGATTGTCATGCCCATGGGTGCAGCCTTCAGGGCAGTTGCTCCTATCTGGAAGGTTAAATTTCATTTGTTGAAAATGTACATAGTTTTGTATGTGTGTTTGTTCTATGCTAATGGGGAGGGGTCTGAAATGTATTTATTGCTTTGTTTGAGGGTTTTCATTAAAGTAAAAAGTCTTGAAAATGTGATATAGCTTCAAATGGAAATAAGAAAAAAACACCTGTATAAAAGATCAGCTTGCCAGATGTGTGTGTACACACATTCAGAATAACTGTCATGTAGTGGGCAGGGCAGTAGCTTTCTAGCATAGTAGCTACTTTGTCCATGTTATCTTGGAATGTAAATGGCCTTACAGGTACAGAGGAAAAGGAAAAAAGTATTGACTTATGTTAAGAATTGTACGAGGCAGATAGCAGTTTTGCAGGAGACTCATTTGGATAGAAATGAGCATATGAATTTGACAAAGGAGTTCAGGATGGATATTCAGCAGGATGTCAGGGCAAAGGAAAACAGGAGTAATAATACTGATAGAGGGGGCTCCTATAGTGATAGAACAAAAAAGATGATAATGGTAGATTTGTGGTAGTATTGGACTGTTGGCAAGGGAGGAAGATTACACTGGCATCTATTTATATTTCACCAAATACAGTTATTATGGATCCTAAGAAATTTTTCACAGAAATGATCAGCTGTCAGCAGGGAATTTTATTTATTGGTGGGGAATGTTTTGGAATGAAAGCGTTAAAACTGTGATGAATAAGTGTTTGGCTGGGACTGTTGGTGTGGCATTTTTGTTATTTTTAAGTTTACATAGTATGTTGTTTCGTGGTTTATTTTATCTAGTTTGTTTTTGTTGCTACAGTACCATTATATGTCAAGCAGATCTTTTTTCCAGTTCAGAGGCCAGTTCTGTCCTTTTCGGTCACAGTGATACACCTGTGGACCTTACAGTACTTTTGCAGTGTATACACCAGTTGAAAGAGCATGTTGACTCCTTGGTTGCACGTTCTATCGGCACTGGGAATGGGGTTAATGTTGCTGACAACAGCAGAAGCAGTTCAGGTATGGCGGACACCACAACTTATGCTGCAGTTTGTGCAAATGGTCTGTGTCACAGGATGTAATAGTAACACCCCAGGTGGAGGGAAAGTTGCCTTTACATCAAGAAGTTCTTTAAACATTCAGGATTGGTTTGTACCAAAAATGTTTGTTTAGAGAGGAAACAGTCCAGAAGTTTGAAATGACCAATGCACAATACTAATGACTATGAACTTGCTTTTGGAAACAGAATCAGAAGTTACTGAGCAAGTGTAGATCTTTGCAGATGGGCATTTCTTTTTTAAAATGTTCCATTGTCAATAAACAGAAGGGATTGCAAGTTTGGAAATACCCCAAAATTGGGCTACTGTTTGCCGAAGGAGGCGAAGAGGGGGAAGACATGCCCGAAGGCAGGTAAAGGCTAGGATTGTGATAGTGAGGGTCAGAACTTTGAATGTTGGCAGCATGACTGGTATAGCTGATATGATGGACCGAAGGAAGGTTGGTATATTGTGTGTGCAAGAGACCAGATGGAAGGGGAGCAAGGCTAGGTGTATCAGAGGCGGGTTCAAATTGTTTTATCATGGTGTGGATGGGAGGAGAAATGGCGTAGGGGTTATCCTGAAGGGAACAGCATGCTGAGTGTTTTGGAGGTGAAAAGAGTGTCGGATAGAGTGATGTTTATGAAGTTGGAAATTGATGGTGTAATGAGGAATGTTAGTGTATATGGTCCACAAGTTGGGTGTGTGATGGTTGAGACAGAAAAATTCTGGAGTGAGTTGGATGAAGTGGTGATGACTGTACCCAAGGGTGAGAGACTGGTGATTGGAGCAGATTTCAATGGGCATGCTGGTGAAGGGAACAGAGGGGATGAGGAAGTGATGCGTAGGTATGGTGTTAAGCAAAGGAATGTAGAAGGGCAGATGGTAGTGAATTTTGCGAAAAGGATGGACATGGCTGTGATGAATATGTATTTTAACAAGAGGGAGGAACATAGGGTGACATACAAGAGTGGATTATATCTTATGTAGAAGGGCCAGTCTGAAGGAGATTGGAGACTGTAAAGTGGTGGCAGTGGAAAGTGTAGTTAGGCAGCATAGGATGGTGGTTTGTAGGATGACATGATCAAAAAGAGGAGGAGGAGTGTGAGGGCAGCACCAAGGATCAAATGGTGGAAATTGAGAAAGGTAATTGTGAGGTGGAGTTCAGGGAAGAGTTAAGACGAGCACTGGGTGGCAGCGAAGCGTTACCGAATAGCTGGGTAACTACAGCAGAGCTAGTAAGAGAGGTGACTAGAAAGATGCTTGGTGTGACATCTTGAAAGAGATAGGAGGACAAGGAGACCTGGTGGTGGAATGAAGAAGTGCAGGAGAGTATACAGAGAAAGAGGTTGGCAAAGAAGTTGGATTGTCAGAGAGATGAAGAAAGTAGACAAGTATAAGGAAATGAGGTGTATGGCAAAGAGAGAGGTGGCAAAGGCTAAGGATAAAGGCGTATGAAGAGTTGTATTAAAGGTTGGACACTAAGGAGGGAGAAAAGGACCTGTACCGATTGGCTAGACAGAAGGACCGAGCTAGTAAAGATGTACAGCAGGTAAGGGTGATTAAGGATAATGAGGGAAATGTACTCACAAGCGAGGAGTGTGTGTTGAGCAGATGGAAAGAGTACTTTGAGGGGCTTATGAATGAAGAGAACGAGAGGGAGAGAAGGTTGGATGATGTGCGGATAGTGAATTATGAAGTGCAGTGGATTAGCAAGGAGGAAGTAAGGATAGCTATGAAGAGGATGAAGAATGGAAAGGCTGTTGGTCCAGATGACATACCTGTGGAAGCATGGAGGTGTTTAGGTGAAATGGCAGTGGAGTTTTTAACTAGATTGTTTAATGAAATCTTGGAAAATGAGAGGATGCCTGAGGAATGGAGAAAGTGTTTTGGTACCGATTTTTAAGAATACGGGTGATGTGCAGAGCTGTAGCAACTACAGAGGGATTAAATTTATCAGTCACAGCATGAAGTTATGGGAAAGAGTAGTGGAAGCTAGGTTAAGAAGGGACGTGATGATTAGTGAACAGCAGTATGGTTTCATGCCAGGAAAGACCACTACAGATGCGATTCTCTGAGAGTGTTGAAGTACAGAGAAGGTCAGAAGGAGTTGCATTGTGTCTTTGTGGACTTGGAGAAAGCATATGACAGGGTGCCTAGAGAGGTGTTGTGGTATCGTATGAGGATGTCGGGAGTGTCGGAGAAGTATGTAAGTGTGGTACAGGATATGTACGAGGGTAGTGTGACAGCAATGAGGTCTGCGGTGGGAGTGATGGATGCATTTAAGGTGGAGGTGGGATTACATCAAGGATCAGCTCTGAGTCCTTTCTTATTTGCAATGGTGATGGACAGGTTGACAGACGAGATCAGACAGGAGTCCCCGTGGACTATGATGTTTGCAGATGTCATTGTGATCTGTAGTGAGAGTAGGAACAGGTGGAGGAGACCCTGGAGAGATGGAGATATGCTCTAGAGAGGAGAAAAATGAAGGTCAGTAGGACTAAGACAGAATATGTGTGTGTGAATGAGAGGGAGGATAGAGGGATGATGAGGATGCATGGAGTAGATGTGGCGAAGGTGGATGAGTTTAAATACTTGGGGTCAGTAGTTCAGAGTAACGGTGAGTGTGCAAGAGAGGTGAAGAAGAGAGTACAGGCACGATGGAGTGGGTGGAGAAGTGTCAGGAGTGATTTGTGACAGACGAGTACCTGTAAGAGTGAAAGGGAAGGTCTACATGAGGGTAGTGAAACCAGCTATGTTATATGGGTTGGAGACTGGCACTTTCAAAAAGGCAGGAGTCAGAGCTTTACGTGGCGGAGTTGAAGATGTTAAGATTTGCACTGGGTGTGACGAGGATGGACAGGATTAGGGATAAGTATATTAGAGGGTTAGCCCAGGTTGGAAGCTTTGCAGAGAAAGCCAGAGAGGCAAGATTACGTTGGTTTGGACATGTGCTGAGGAGGGATGCAGAGTATATTGGAAAAACGATGCTAAGGATGAAGCTGCCAGGTAACAGGAAAAGAGGAAGGCCTAAGGTAAGTTTTATGGATGTGGTGAGAGAGGACATGCAGGTGGTTGGTGTGACAGAGCAAGATGCAGAGAACAGGAAGAAATGGAAACAGTTGATCCACTGTGGCGACCCCTAACAGGAGCAGCCGAAAGAAGAAGAAAAAGAAGGCATTGAGTATGTGGGCAATGTCTGAGAACTTGCGACGGCTTAATTTTTTAGAAGAGGAGATTCGGAAGTTGGACCTGGAAATTAAAAAGATTTGTTGTTCGAACACAAACTGCATGACTTCTGGGCAGGTTTAAACAAAGTCACCGAGTACAAAGCAGGTTCTTTTAAGAGGCAGCAAAGATTATAAGAGACATTAATGATTATAAGGTTAATAAGATCTACCCTAGCCCACAAAGAGAAAGTAAATTTAAAGAAAACAGTTGTAGGTTTTCCAACAGTAATTCAGGCAGAAGATGGAAGGCACATGTGGAGGATGTTAATGGTTTTGAAGAGACCACAGGAAAGGTGGGAAAGAGATGCCAACAATGTTTCCAATTTTGGTGGAAGTCATTACAACGAGGATTTTCAGAGGACCGCTTAATCGAAACAGACTGTATTGGAAGTAATTTTTGTCAAAGCCGTCAGTTGGGGGAGACCAAGGTACCAATTTTATTTTTAGTTTTGGAGGTTTCAAGATGTACAGTTTTTCTACCCTCACTGTTACCAACACCTTTGACAAATTATTTCAAAAAAGATTTAAGTACATGCCTTCTAGGCAGACTGATATGGTACAGTTTCTAACTGAACTTAAATTGTTTACTAGGAAGCTGAATTTAAACTATATTCTGGCACCCATGGAAGACAGTGCACTTAATCCTTTCCTAAGGATTTCATAGGTTCATAGATTAGTACTAGACTAACTTCTCTTGCTGGCCAATTTAAGCCTAGCCAAAGGGTAACGGTCCCTTTACCTCCCACATGCAAAGCGAGCGCTCTACCATTTGAGCTAATCCCCCGAGAACTAACACATTCAGTCCTCTACTCCTACCTAGTATACACTTATCTGAGCGACTGTGTGAAGGAACTATGGGGGGAATGGTGCAACAAGCTTAGAAAACCTAAGTTTTATAACCCCACTAAAGAGGAGAGAGAGTTGTTACAGGTATTGGCCTGTGACAAGAACTTGCTTAGTACGAAACTGGATAAGGGTGGGGGCGTTGTCATAATGGACAGACACCTTTATTCCTCCAAGATGTTGGACTGTTTGCATAATATAACATTTTTCATTGAATTGTCTTGCATTGAAATTAACATTGCATACCATATGCCATTGCTCTATCACTGGAGGATATTTTTGTGACTTATGACCTCCTTTGACCCTGAGGGAGTTTCTAGTGGTCAACAAACCAAGAATCTCAGGGCTCTTCGGGATTCCAAAGATCCATAAATTGGTGACTGACCCTCCCCCAAGACCTATTGTGCCACCCGCAGGGTCCTAAACAGAACCTCTGGCCAAATTTGTAGACTACAAACTCAAATCATTCCCTGAGGACAAACAAAATGTACTTAAGGACTCCTGGCATTTTCTTGACACCATCTGTGGAATTACATTTTCTAAAGAGGTTTTATTTGTCACTGTTGACATCAAAGATTTATTTTCTGTACTTCCTCATGAGGAGGGGTTGGATTGGTTCCACCAAGTAGTGGTTCAAGGTACTAACCTCAGCATGACAGAAACTAGATGTATGGAGTTGGTGCCAACAAGTAATTACTTTTACTATAAGGGGGAATATAATTTTACTACAAGGGTGAATATAATTACTTTTACTACAGGGGTTACTACAGGGGTGAATATAATTACTTTTACTACAGGGGTGAATGTACTACAGGGGTGAATATAATTGCTTTTACTGCAGGGGTGAATATAATTACTTTTACTACAGGGGTTACTACAAGGGTGAATATAATTACTTTTACTACGAGGTGAATATAATTACTTTTACTACAGGGGTTACTACAGGGGTGAATATAATTACTTTTACTACGGGGTGAATATAATTACTTTTACTAATGGGTGAATATAATTACTTTTACTTCAAGGGTGAATATAATTACTTTTACTACGGGGTGAATATAATTACTTTTACTACAGGGTGAATATAATTACTTTTACTACAGGGTGAATATAATTACCTTTACTACAAGGGTGAATATAATTACTTTTACTACAGGGGTGAATACAATTACTTTTACTACAAGGGTGAATATAATTACTTTTACTATGGGGTGAATATAATTACTTTTACTACAGGGGTGAATATTACATTTTTGCCAATACAGTTTTATGGTTTGGGGAGCCTACATGGTTTGAATTAACTCTTCTTCCGAGTTGTAAGTCTATTTGAGGTAGCTGGATGATATTTTTATTCTGTGGAAGGGTGACTTTTATCACTAATTTACCCATCGATATGATAAAAACATCATAGACTTTCCTGATGTCACATTGTACAGGCTTTGTGCGTCATGAATAGAGAAAGGCAGCAGTCATCTCTCTGCACAAAGGTGAGCCATCTACAGACCCATAAGTCTTATTTGTCTTGTATGTAAAGCCATGGAAAGAATTATTATGGAGATGATCAATAGAACTATAGTAAACCTCCAGACACTAGACCTAACCCAGTTTGGTTTTGTCAACGGCAGATCATGCCTACTCAACTTGATGGACTTCTTTGAGAAGGTCACCAAAGCAATGGATGAGGGCAGAATCGTTCATACTGCCTACCCTGACCTGGCTAAGGCATTTGATTCAATACTTCACTTGGGCATTGTTAAACTCAAGAGGTTAGGTACAGACCTGTATGTCACATGGTGGATAGCCAGCTGGCTCACAGACAGTACCCAGGAAGTTAGAATTGGGGAGTCTACTACAAAGGGGCCAGTCACAAGTAGAGTCCCTCAGGGATCAGTCCTTGGACCGCTCCTTTTTGGCATTTACTTCTCAGAAGTCAAGGGTAATGTCAGTGGTCTCTGGCTGACTAAATTTGCAGATGATTGCAAATTAGGAGCTGTCATTGAATCTCATACTGACACAAATGTTCTCCAGGAGGAGCTGACACAGAAAAACAACTGGTGTCAGAGTCATGGACTAAAACTAAATGCCAAGAAATGCATAATAGTATCCTTTGGGAAGTCATCCACCCCTGGGAACTATCATATTGACAACACACCTGTTAGAGTTGACCCAGTAGTCAGGGACTTGGGGATGTACACAGACGGTAATCTAGCCTTTGATTATCGTGTATCTACAGAGGTGAGGAAATTGTTCTATTTTGCACAACTTATAAACAAAGGTATGGCATCTAAGTTCAAGGAAGTCATTTTTCCACTGTATTTGGGATTCATCAGACCTATCATTGAGTACAATGCCCCCTTTGGTATGTACCTAACCAGGCATATCCAACAACTGGACCGTCCACAGAGTTTCCTCTCTAAAAGAATACAGGGCCTAAGTAATATGTCCTATGCAGACTGCCTCAAGGTTCTATCCCTGTATTCTGTCTCCTGCAGGCTTTTGAGGGGAGATCTATGGCTGGCATACAGGGCATTGTCAGATCTCACTCTGATGAACCTCCTGCATATCCACAAAACAAACAGCACCACAATTACCCATTCTAAAGACTTAAACCTTGCCTGCTATATAAATAGGACCTGCTGGAGAGAGAGGTATGAAGCCACCCAACAGCCAGGGCTAAATGACATGCTTTCTATTTTGCCTGTTTTAAAATTAAGAGCAGCCAAACTGTAAATATGCTTTATACCACCAGAGGGCAGCATACAATGCATTATGTCACTGACAATGTATTTTAGTTCATGCAAATTGAATTTTTCTATGTGAAAGACTGCATTATGTACAGTACATTTGGAGTTTATGAAGGACCAGAATTGTTTGGTATTTTAGTTCATGTAAATTGAATTTTTCTATGGAAAAGATTGCATTATGTATAGTACATTTGGAGTTTATAGAGGACCAGAATTGTTTTGTATTTTAGTTCATGTAAATTGAATTTTTCTATGTGAAAGATTGCATTATGTATAGTAAATTTGAAGTTTATGGAGGACCAGAATTGTTTGGTATTTTAGTTCATGTAAATTGAATTTTTCTATGTGAAAGATTGTATTATGTATAGTACATTTGGAGTTTATGGAGGACCAGAATTGTTTGGTATTTTAGTTCATGTAAATTGAATTTTTCTATGTGAAAGATTGCATTATGTATAGTACATTTTTAAAGTATGAGCATATCTGTTTTTTTTACTGACGTTAGAACTTTAGGCATTCATGGATTTTAATAGTTTTTATTTTTCAAAAATTGTTTGTTTCTTTTATTGGTGTTAATCATTCAATTAATTTTGTCCAATAGTCTTTTGTTTCATTGTTTCTAGTTTACTATTTAAATAAGGCTAAGGCATTCAAGTGTGTGTATCTGATGAAGTTTTTTACGAAAACGCCAATTTTATCCATAGCGTTAATCACGCATCACTTGTTTCTCTTGTGGATTGAATAAACTTTTAACTTCGGCTCGTTCTCCATTTGATTGCTTTCAGTGAATTGTGGTTTTGCATCTAGCAATATGACCATTGGCTCTAGATGATTGGCACAGTTTAGATGACACCCTGACCCCATGTGCAGAAATGGGGAAAAAGGGATTATGAATAGGTTTGGTATGGAAGATGTGAATTTAGTAGCGAGAACTTAGAATTTGCATGTTATTCCCCTTGGTACATTAAATGGGTAGACTGTATAGAAATTGTATTCTCAGGAGCCTGTACATTTCATTGAAAGCTTTGATACAAATTCAGCAACTGTTTCAGATCATTCACCAATAAAAGCTAAAGTAAAAATGCAGAGTAGTGAAGTCAAAATGGGATACTGGCTCTTTCATCCAGCGTTATTAGGGAAGAGAGAAATTTCTTCTTAAGGAATATGTAGTGATTGGGACAAAATGAAAATGGGAGGGATTATGTAGTGATTGGGATGAAATGGAAATGGGAGGGATTATGTAGTGATTAGGACAAAATGAAAATGGGAGGGATTATGTAGTGATTGGGACGAAATGAAAATGGGAGGGATTATGTAGTGATTGGGACAAAATGAAAATGGGAGGGATTATGTAGTGATTGGGACAAAATGAAAATGAGAGGGATTATGTAGTGATTGGGACGAAATGAAAATGGGAGGGTTTATGTAGTGATTGGGAGGGATTATGTAGTGATTGGGACGAAATGAAAATGGGTTTATGTAGTGATTGGGAGGGTTTATGTAGTGATTGGGATGAAATGAAAATGGGAGGGATTATGTAATTATTGGGACGAAATGAAAATGGGAGGGATTATGTAGTGATTGGGACGAAATGAAAAAGGGAGGGATTATGTAGTGATTGGGACAAAATGAAAATGGGTTTATGTAGTGATTGGGACGAAATGAAAATGGGAGGGATTATGTAGTGATTGGGACGAAATGAAAATGGGAGGGATTATGTAGTGATTGGGACGAAATTAAAATGGGAGGGATTATGTAGTGATTGGGACGAAATGAAAAGGGAGGGATTATGTAGTGATTGGGACGAAATGAAAATGGAAGGGATTATGTAGTGATTGGGACGAAATGAAAATTGGAGTTTGAAAATAAGGTAGAAATAAAAATGAAAGAGATGGTGAAGTAATATGAATTAAGTGTTGCACAATAAGGGGAAATCTCACAGAACAAGAGGAGGAACAAACTAGTGCTAAAGACAAAATAATGGGTTATTTTGGGTAATATAGGAACAACTAGTGCTAAAAACAAAATACTGGGTTATTTTGGGTAATATGCATGAGTTTAGAAAGATTGCTGTTGAGCAACTGTAATTTCAGAGCATAAAAATATTTAGCACAGTGATTAGGCAACAGAAAGAAAGTAGAAGGGTTCATTGCAAAACTTAGTGAGCCTATGTCAAGAAAAATAACTTGGAGATCCTGCAGAAATATTAAAGATAAAGATTTCTGTAAAGCAGGGGAATGTGGAAACTAAGAAAAAGCCAAAATGGAAGACTTAATTATACCAAAATTAGAGGAAGATGAGGCTTGTCAACTAATAGCCTAATATAGAAGATCTCCAAAAGCACACCACCAAACTCAAAAATAATAACGATAAGTATCCAGGATAAAGCAAACAACTCCAAAGGTACTTTTCAACGAGTTTAATGTTACACAAACGATTGAAACCACATTAACGCTCTTAACAAAACATTGCGTTTTCGTCCTCTCTCAAGCCAGGACTTCATCAGATAGTAATTAAAATAATTAATTGATACTTTAAATACTAATCCACTTTCAAATTAAACCTATCAAATAAAATGCAGAGCTGCAGAGATTTAAATTCCTTGCAATAAATTAAATGGCCAGGAGGTGGCAGCATCAGTGTACTTGATTTAGGTTAAGCAGGAAAAGTCTAAACACATTGGTTTGTTTTTAGTGTTTGGAAACTTTTAAATAAGTTTTAAACAATTTTAAAACACATATATTTTGTGAGTAAGAAGTTATTATTAATATGAATAATAAGTGTAAATACAGTTAATATATTAAATTATGAACATATTATATGTGCGGATTTTAGAATTAAATACTCATTATTTGAGTTAACATGGCATCTGTTTTAATATTCATGAGCTATAAGTAAATTTGATTTGATAACCATTGATGCATTTTATTTGATAGGTTTAATTTGAAAGTGGATTAGTATTTAAAGTATCAATTAATTATTTTAATTACTATCTGATGAAGTCCTGGCTTGAGAGAAGACGAAAACGCAATGTTTTGTTAAGAGCGTTAATGTGGTTTCAACCGTTTGTGCAACATTAAACTCGTTGAAAAGTACCTTTGGAGTTGTTTGCTTTATCCTGGATACTTATCGCTAATATAGAAGATGATGTAGAGTCAGTGATGTATAATCAATTTGCAGGAAAGTCTCCAGGAGTAGATGGTAGTCCTGTGGAAATTTGGAAGAAAGTGATAAAAATCTAGATGATTTGGCATTTTAAACGAAGAGGAAGCACTGGCATCTTGGAAGAAAGCTGTGGTGGCTGTACTACCCAAACAAGGGTAAGGGCGCATCAGACCCAGCTTACTACCCAGACAAGGGTAAGGACGCATCAGACCCAGCTTACTACCCAGACAAGGGTAAGGAAGCATCAGACCCAGCTTACTACCCAGACAAGGGTCAGGACTCCTCAGACCCAGCTTACTACCCAGACAAGGGTAAGGACGCATCAGACCCAGCTTACTTACCCAGACAAGGGTAAGGATGTATCAGACCCAGCTTTACTACCCAAACAAGGGTAAGCACGCATCAGACCCAGCTTACTACCCAAACAAGGGTATTGACTCATCAGACCCAGAAAACACCACCGAAGACTCTGCTGATAACTCGAAACTCACAAAACCAAAACCAGATGACGAGGAGACCGCAACCACAAAGAAATGTTTAATATTAACGTCAAAATAAAATCACAACGTTTTCGTCAGTAAAACTGTCTGACTTCTTCAGATAAAATCACTCCTTAAACACTCCATTTATATACTCCTTCCCAAGCAATGTAAGCCAATTAATGTTCCTTAATTGATTAATTTTTAAAGCCAAGGAGTTCCAAGAATACTAATATAGAACATTACTATAATACACAAAACTTTTACATATTTCATAAATTACATTTCAAAAAAAATATATATATTATATATATGTATAAAATATGTTATTAAAAAACCTTAATGTATTAAAAATATATATAAATAATCCATGTTAAAAACAATTTCATAATTTGGCAGCTTTTAATTTTAACAATGGTAGAATAGATATATGGTCATTCATACCAGGCATCCTATTAGCTTCCAGCAACACCTGCCAAAAAGTTTCCCGGTATTCTAACCGGGTCTCCCATGGACCCCCCCCCCCCCTGTGGTCCCTCCTTTGTGTCACAAGTACAAAAAATGTAAAAGTGGCCTGTGGGCATGTCAGGGTATGTCGGTACAAAGCATTGCTGTAATTCTGCTTTTGTATTTCATAAAAATGTTCATAGATCCTTCGTTTAAGGTGTCTTTCTGTTTTACCTACATAAAACCCTCGACAGACCTGGCACATACTTAAATAAATTAATCTCTGACTATTACAGTTAGAATAATTGGATGCCTCAATCCATCTATTTCTAGCTGGAATATAAACTTTGTCAGTGTGTGCTATATATTTGCATTGTCCACAGGCTCCACATCTGTATGTACCCTTACGTTGGTTAGAGGTTACTTTAGTCTCCATATCCCATTCCAAGATGTTTTTTATGTTTTTACCCTTTCGGAAAACAGTTTTCATTGTTTTCCCTTTTAAATTGGTAAGGTCAGTGATTTCACAAAAGTGTCCCCACTCTTCCTCAATTGTTTTTTTAATATATGAATTAGCACTGTAATCAATGACAAACACTGTTTTATAACTTCCATTTAAATCATCAACATCAGTAGAAAGTGAGGGTGTGGGCAAATTACCTAAGCCTAAAATAGGCTGATATTTTGTTCCCCTCGCTACATTAATCTCTCTACAAACATTTTCAGTAAGGTCCAGGGGGTATTCCCTCTCCAAAAACAGCTTTGTGAGCACTGAACATTCATGTACATAATCAATGTAATCAGACGACATCCGAGAAGCTCGGACGAACTGCCCCTTTACTATACCCTTCTTCTGGTATTTAGGATGTGAACTTGTATATCTCAAATAACTATTAGAAAAAGTAGGTTTTCTAAAAATAGTAGATTGAAAACCATCCTTGTTAACTTTTAAGGTTACATCTAAATAATTCACCTGATTCTTGGAAGTTTGATATGTAAATTTCAAAAATTCCATACTGGAATTTAAGTATTTAAGAAATTCTTCCAGCATATTAGTTGAACCCGTCCAAAAAATACATATATCGTCCAAGAATCGTGAATAGAAAGTCCAGTGCTGACTGTATATACTATTAAAAACATATTTACTTTCCCACACAGATAAAACTACCGTATATACTCGCATATAAGCCTACATCGCATATAAGCCGACCCCCTAAAACTGCTTTAAAATGACCAGTTTTTGCAAAAACCTGCATATAAGTCTTTTGGAATGACACAAAAACGTGTTCTGCTCTTTCCACATTGTTTGCTATAATAATATCTGAACCTCTGCTCATAAGTTGTTCACAACTGATGATTAACGAAGTATATATTTAGAAAAAATTATACATTTTGATATGAATAAAGACGAAAAATCTTTTGTTGTGTTTTATTTATTCACAAAAAACTATCACATTTCTGTTTATAATTTACCGTAGTGTTCTTACAAATAATTAGAAACCTTCAAAATCATTGTCACTATCACCCTCATCGTAAGACTCCCCAAACAGCTTTCTCCATTCCTCTTCTGTGTACTGAACATTGTCATCATCCCACAGTACGTCATCTGCATCCTCTGGTTCTGCATCATCTTCGCTGTCTGAGGCTGTTTCTTGAGTCTCCTCCTGCCACAGGTAGTCGTCTTCAGTGCCATCTAATTTGTTGCTGATGCTGCATTTCAGAAATGACTTTTGTACCATTTCTGCAGGAATCTCATCCCCTGCTGTCTTCACCCACGACACAACTGTAGGCAAGGAAGGTCGCTTGAAATTGCCTTTAGCAGTCGACTCAGCTTTGCCTTCCGCCATCCATAGTGTCCACAGGTTTCTCATCTTTGTCTTGAATGGCTTGTTTAGGCTCACATCCAGAGGTTGCAGCATGCCAGTCAAGCCTCCGGGTATGACCGCTTGAGTTGTCTTTTCCTCTCTGAGCTTCCTCTTTACCTTCTCTGTTAGATGGGCCTTGAATTGGTCCCAGACTAGCAGAGAAGGTTTCTTCAACAGGCCTCCGTTTCTCCTCACCCACACTTGATCGAGCCATTTCTTCACTCCTTCATCCATCCATCCTTTTGGGTGTTGATGGATGATCACACCACTGGGGAATTTATCCTTTGGGGGAGTCTTTCTCTTGAATATTACTATTGGAGGTAATTTCCCCCCATCTGCAGTACAGGCCAAAACCACGGTGAAATGAGTCTTCTCATGCCCAGTCGTCTTGATCAGCACAGTTTTTTCACCCTTTTTGTTGAGTGTAACTGTGCTGGGCATGTCAAAGCACATGGGTGTCTCATCCATGTTGCCAATTCTGCAGAGAGGGAAGTCACCAGCCTTTCTTTGATCAATAACATACTTTTGGAAATCCAAAAGTTTATGTTCATATTGTGATGGCAATTTTTGTGCAATTTTCGTTCTCTGTCTCAAACTTATAGAGTGTCTGTTCAGAAAACGTGTACACCAACCTGTGGAAGCAGTGAACCCTTCATATTTCTTGGCTTGTGCAATCTTGAGGGCTTGCAAACGAACACTTAGCCGAGACACTCCATATCCATTTTGTCTCTGGGCTTCAAACCACTCGAAGATCTCCTTCTCCATTTCTGGATACTGTCCATGTTTTGGTCCCCTGTTCGCACGTTTGTCCTTAGGTGCAATATCCAGTGATGTGTCCTTTTTCCATCGTCTGACATTGCTTTCATCTACACCAAACTTTCTTGCTGCTTCCAGGTTGCTTGTTTCTTCAGCGGCCTTTATCACTTTTAGCTTGAAGTCAGCAGTATGGGACATACGTTTTCTTTTTTCTACAGGCATGGTGTATTGCACAAATAATTTTACAACTAAAATTATCAAAGTTCAGCACACTTTATAAGCCACGCGACCCTAGTCCCCCTTCCCACATGCTGCGCTGCCTACCAACTGGCTGCCTCTGTTTTCCCTCTTCGTGCCTATGCATGCGTACAAAAGCTTTCAAGCTTTGTGTGCACACCAGTGGCAATCCGTAACCAAGGCTGGGGCTAGCGGTGACGCCAAGGTGATCGGTAGATAATGTGATTTAAGGGGATTCCTTTACGACTGCCTTTGTTTGAGCGTGTTATTTCTAAGAAATCAGACCGTGTACCGATGACGTCAGCTTCACCGCTAGCTCTAGCTTGGTTACGGCTCGCCACTGGTGCATTCATTTTGTTTTATGCGCATATAAGCCGACCCCCTGATTTCAGTATTGTATTTTATAGTTCTAAATTCGGCTTATATGCGAGCATATACGGTATATCTGCATAGGTGGGGGCACAATTGGCCCCCATTGCCACTCCTGAAATTTGCTGGAAATACTCCCCTGAAAAAATATAAAAAATTGTTATGTAAAACTAATTCCATCAGTTCCATTACTAGAAAAATGTCATTTTCACTAGCCCCTCCATTTTTTCTAAGTGCTACCTCCAAGCAGGCTAAACCCAAATCATGCGGAATCACAGAGAAAAGGTCGACAATGTCAATAGTCAAAAAGACCGAGTTGGGCGAATATAAATCTGCTGTGATTTTAGCCAAACATTCCTAAGAATCTTTAAGTAAATGGTTCTCTTTACCCCAAAGGTGTTTAAGTTTCTTATCCAAAAACTTGGATAAGGGGGAAATCTTGGAACCCTGTGCAGCAACTGTAGGCCTTAGTGGGGGGGGGGGGGTCTTGGATACTTTTGTGAACCTTGGGTATCCCGAATATAGAGGGAACCCTGGGAGTTGTATTCTCAAGAAAGGAATATACACCATAGTCTATAATACCTTGGTCAAATAGGTCCTTGATAGCCAGATCTATTTTTTTATATGAGACATTAATCTCATTGATAGAAACTGGCCTGTATCTATAACCATTGTGCAAGATGTCATTCATTTTTCCTTCATAGATGATTTTATCCATAAGTACTATTCCCCCACCCTTGTCGGGTTCCGTTACCCGAATGTTTGGATTATGGCTAAGTTTGTTTAACAATTCTATTTCAGTGGATCCTAAATTAGGAGTATAGACATAGTGTCTATTAATTTGTCTAATCCTCTTTTCGATCCTGGTTCCCAGATTTTTTAACTGTGGATGTATGGGTGGGTTGCATATACTAGGCTTGTAAGGAACACTAGTATTGGGTTCAAAATTTCCACTACCCAAAAGATTTTCTAGATTCAACTTACGAATAAAAATTTTTAAATCCAAAATAGTTTTGGTAATATCACTATTTCTTTGAGGGGATATATTTAAAGCCCTTAGTGAACAGATCAAAAAAATGTGTCAGAAATCTGTAATTCACTATAGTTGTAAATGTGAAAACCCTCTTTACTGGAAACCACCTGTTGATTCCCAATAGGGTCAATACCCATGGGTGTTTCACAAATTACCACCTTTGGTTCTTGTGGTAACCCCCTCCCCCCCTGGGAGGGTGAGGTCCCTGGTAAAAAGAATTAGGATTTGTAATGTTGCACTGGTTATGTATTCTTTCTGAACGCCTAGGTAAACATTCATTTTCAACTAAAAATTCATTGCCTACTTCAACCCCCCCTTCCTGATAATTCCTGTCCTCAAAATATACATCTTGTTGGAATGTAGACTTCCCTCCCCCTTCCTGATGGAATAAAACTCGCTTGGCAGGCGGTGCTGGATATTGCTGCCCCTTCTCATATTCCTTAGTATCTCGTAATTTTTTATGTTTTCTAATAGAAATTTCTTCACATTTTTTGTCAATGTAAACTCTAATATCATAATACTTTTTCCTTTTCTTGTTCCATGCTAAACATTAAATAATTTACAATAAAAGTATTATATTGTTCAATCTCCTCATGGAGCTTAACTATTTCTTTTTCATTGTTTTTAACTATGGCCTGAACAATTTCCAGTCCACAGTTATCAAAGGCTCTAATAAGGTCTTGATGAAATTCACTCCCCAAAACAACATTGTTGGGATATTTGTATGTCCGTAGCCCTTTAGGTACCAAGCACTTCTTAAGACATTCATTTAAGCACATATTGTCAAGATTCAAACTTTTGTACCTGTATAGGGCTGTCCTTAAAAGTTCAGCAGTCTCGTTGTAAGTACGATGATGGTCGGAAGAACCCAGTTCCTTTTCGTGATGGAAAAATTTTGGTTTGGACTGTAACCACTCCCGAAAAGAAGGGATATCCTCCGTCGTTACTCCCCTTGTAGGACCATTTTCTGCCCCTGAATTCTGGGAACGTAAAATGTTCGGTGTCCGCTGAGAGTCAATGGAAGCACCTGAAACGCCAGATCCGGAACCTGGGACTGTACCATTGGCATCTAAAATAGCAGGTGCACGATTAACTGCCACTGGATCTTTTTAGGCGGAAATTCCTTTACCAGTTACAAACGACAAAAGCCCTTGACTCAAGGGCGTCAAACGTTCAATGAGTTGGGTACGTTGACCAGCCAATTTCTGAAATTCACCCACTTCGGGTCCCAATGAATGCTCCGAGGATGTAGTGGATTTGGTCTCTCCCGAACGAGTCTCCATTTTAAAACAAGAAAACTCCACCGAAGACTCTACTGATAGCTCAAAACTCCCAAAACCAGATGTCGAGGAGACCGCAACCACAAAGAAATGTTTAATATTAACGTCAAAATAAAATCACAACGTTTTCGTCAGTAAAACTGTGTGACTTCTTCAGATAAAATATCACTCCTTAAACACTCCATTTATATACTCCTTCCCAACCAATGTAAGCCAATTAATGTTCCTTAATTGATTAATTAATTTTTAAAGCCAAGGCGTTCCAAGAATACTGATATAGAACATTACTATAATACACAAAACTTTTACATATTTCATAAATTACATTTCAAAAAAATATATATATATTATATATATATACATATATATAATATGTTATTAAAAAACCTTAATGTATTAAAAATGTATATAAATAATCCATGTTAAAAACAATTTCATAATTTGGCAGCTTTTAATTTTAACAATGGTAGAATAGATATATGGTCATTCATACCAGGCATCCTATTAGCTTCCAGCAACACCTGCCAAAAAGTTTAATCAGACCCAGCTTACTACCCAGACAAGGGTAATGATGCATCAGGCCAAGCTTACTACCCAGACAAGGGTAATGATGCATCAGACCCAGCTTTCTACACAGACAAGGCTAATGATGCATCAGACCCAGCTTTCTACACAGACAAGGCTAATGATGCAACAGACCCAGCTTACTACCCAAACAAGGGTAATGACGCATCAGACCCAGCTTACTACCCAAAGAAGAGTAATGATGCATCAGACCCAGCTTACTACCCAAAGAAGAGTAATGATGCATCAGACCCAGCTTACTACTCAGACAAGGGTAATGACGCATCAGGCCCAGCTTACTACCCAGACAAGGGTAATAACTCATCAGGTCCAGCTTACTTACCCATACAAGGGTAAGGACGCATCAGACCCAGCTTCCTACCCAAACAAGGGTAATGACGCATCAGACCCAGCTTACAATGCAGAGAAGGGTAATGACGCATCAGACCCAGCTTACTACCCTTGGGTAATGACGCATCAGACCCAGCTTACTACCCAGACAAGGGTAATGACGCACCAGACCCAGCTTACTACCCAGACAATGGCAAGGACGCATCATACCCAGTTTACTACCCAAACAAGGGTAAGTACGCATCAGACGCAGCTTACTACCCAAACAAGGGTAAGGACGCACCAGATGCAGCTTACTACCCAAACAAGGGTAAGGACGCACCAGATGCAGCTTACTACCCAAACAAGGGTAAGGACGCACCAGATGCAGCTTACTACCCAAACAAGGGTAGGGACGCATCAGACCCAGCTTCATATAGACTTGTCAGTTTGGTGGCTGTACTACCCAAAAACTCATCTTCATGTAGACTTTTCTCAGTTTTAAACCATTCGTTTTGTGTGTACCAGCTAAGAATATGGCAAAGGTGTTGCCAAGAATTGCTAGATAATGGATCTATGTGGTTTTATGTAAGGGAGGCAAACATTTAATAATGATGATCCAGAGGGAAGGAGGATTTAAGAAAATACCATTGTTGGTGGTGGGTCTTGATGCCGACAAAACATTTGATAGAGTAAGCTGGGATTTTATTAGTAGGGCAATGGAAGTATTTACATGTCCTGTTGTAACAGTAAGATTAATTAAGTGGAAAGCTCAGAAGCACGGATTAAGGTGGAATGGTAAATGTTTGATAAGGTGTGTTTGAACAGAGTAACCAGGCAGCCGTTGTCCTCTTTCACCATTGTTGTTTACAGTATGTTTAGAGCCATTGGCAAAGAAAATAAGGGACTCTCACATTCAAGGACATGAGTGGTGTGGTAATAAAGAAAAGTTGATATTATTTTGTACTTTTTGTGACAATTTTAAGTATTTTTTATGTAAAAAATAATGGAAATAAAGCTAAGACTATCGTGGTAAACGGGTTCACCAGTCCTCATTTATGGGGCACAATTACATGGTGTGTGTAAGGGTGTGGATTAAAAAGGATTTTGTTATATTTGGGAAGAGACTAAAAAGGTAATACAAAACTGAGAAACTGGATGGTACTATTGATATGGATAGTTAAGATACAAGCAGTGAAAATGTTTAGTCTCTCTAGTTTTTTATACTGGTCAGACAAATTTTTATGAACCAGACAGATGGACAGTAATTAATAAGTTGAAGGAATTTATTTAGGTGAGGAAGACGGGGAGAATTAAGTGGAATAAGTTCATCCTCCCCACAAAACTTGATGTTACCTAATTTGAATGGAAATTTTTGAACTACATCGTTAAGGCATATATGCATAACACAAGCAGAAGGTTATAAATCTAAGTGGAAAGGGATGATGGAGCATTTTGTGGGGAGTTCAGTAAGCGAGGAAGATGTTAGGATTTTGGATACAGATCCTTAAGGAGAATAAAAATAGAGTCTTACAGAATATCCGATGTAAAGCTGCAGAAATTATTCTGAAATGCAAGGCAACACAGGAATGGGAAAGTAGCTGTTGCCAGTAAGAATACAGAACACGGGCAAGAGGAATCTGTAACTTACTGGGGAAAACTGGCATTGGAACCAAGTAATTAAACGAGGGAAAGGTGACCGAGTGGGATGAGGCCAAGCTAAAGTTTGGACAGCAGTTTAGGTATTCCCTTCCCTTGTAGGTATTGATATCAGAGTTAGTTTGCAAAGAGAAAGGAATGGCAGTCTTAATTGAAAGACCAGCTTTGTTACCGTTTTTAATGAAATCTAGAACAGAAGCTGCTGATACAAAGGGGAAATTAGTAGGGTATATAAAATATATTTAGAAAAGACGGTGAAGAGAGGTTGGAAAAACAGTTTTTAAAGGAACAGTGGAAGGAAATGTGTATAGCATTGAAGTGTGCAACAGAGTCCAGAAGATTTAGGATTTTTGGTTGGAAGTGTTTGCCTAGTTATTTTTTTATACCCTAAGCAGACTTCAGTGAATTTTTCCTCTGGTAGCAAATGCTGGTGGTGTGATGGAAGAAAGAGAGAAGTAAACTGGGAACATGTTTTTTTGGGAGTGTAATGAGTGGATCAATTTTAAAACTTTTTTTACAGAATACTCTGGCAGGAATATTGGGGTAATAGATGGCTGTAACTAAAGACATGATTATTCTGAGCTTGGACACGGGATCTGCATTACTAGATGTATTAAAGCCTCAAGTCTAATGCTGTTGTGTGCCATAAAAACCATTACTAGAAAATGTAAATGTAAATCTAAACTGGCTCTAATTGAAGCATTGAATGTTGTTGAAGAGATGAAAAAACTGGAAATGGGATCTTTAGAAAAGGGAATGAAGAGAATTTATAAAAATAAGTGGAATTTGGGGAACAATACATGCTGAATAAGGAGTTAGGTTTATGTGAAGGTGGAAACTGAGTAATTTATGTAATGTTGCAACAAATATTTAACGTATAGTACATAGAAACCACGTTAATATGGTTTCTTTTCTTTCTGTTTGTGTTTGCCCTTGTCTCAACTGCTAAATTTAATAAAGATGTTAAAAAAGGCAGATAGTCTTTTAAATTTGTATCCACTATTCCAAACTCTGATACAGCGGCTGCAGCTTTAGTGGACACCTCTGCAGCTAAGCACGTGGTTAATTCCATTTTTACTCCTTTTTGATAAGGATAGGAAAGTTATTGATAGATATGGGGGAAAAGTGTATATGGCTGCAAATGTATTTTTCAGAATTTTGAATTGCCAAGCTCATGTGTTCTAGATTGTTCCGATAACTTGTGAAAGTATGAGTAACATCCCTGCAGATTATTCTTATGAGGAAAGTCTGCTTTAAAATAACTTAATTTCTTCTATTGCACAGGTCACTACTCAGTGTTTGCAGTGTGTGTGTGTGCGCGTGCACGCGTGACTCTGGGGCTATGGCCATTGGTACTGTTTTGAGGAGGTTTACATAGGTACATTTTCAGAGCCTCCCATAATAAAAAAAAAAATGAGAATTTAAATTCTCCCTGGTATACAGCTTTAGTGTTTGGCCCCTCTGCTGCAGAGTTGATCAAAAAGTGTGAAGAAAAGGGTAGGCTGATCCAGAGAACCTCTAAGATTTTTCATCCCTCCTTTTACAAATTGTCCAAGGGACTTTCTTTCTCCTCCTCCAGTTTTGGAAACAAACCCCCCCCCCCCCCAGAATAAACGGTCTCCACAGAATTCAGGTGATCGGACATTTAAGTAGTAGTAGGAGGTTTCCAAAAATAAGTCTCAAACCTCCTAAAACTAAAGACAGTCCAAGGTAAAATGACTGTCCAAGAGACCTTGTGAAATCCCTCCCAACCTGGCCCCATTTTTCTTTCAGAAAGTCTGAATCTCTGTTTTTTTCTGTTTGGCAACATCTAGTTTAGGAAAATGGTTTCTGAAAATCATTTATGAAGGTTACAGATGGCGGGGGGACAATATGCCTCTTTTCCAGGGCATTATTCCTCATCCTCCAGATCAGACTCTCTTGTTTCCACCAATTCTTCATCACATGATGTCCCAATAATTGATCGAACCAATTCTTCCTTTCCAGGTGGGTGAAGGGTTTTTATTCACGGATGTTCCTAGTGCCAGGGAAAGAAAGAAAATTATTGGGAGACCAGTTCTGAATCTTTCTTAAATCTGTTTGTGATAGTGCCAGAATACAAAATTATGTCACTTCACAACCTGTTGCCTCATCTTCTTTCAGGTTTCCTAACAAACCAGACTTAAAAGATACTCATCACATCCCTATTCATTCAGACTTCAGACGTTTCTTAATGTCATCCAGACACAGACACAACCTTAATAGTTCTCTGCCTTGCCCTTCGGATTTTCCACTTCATCAGGAGTGTTCACAAAGTGTCTAGCTTTAGATGTAGGTCATTGCAGGCTACAGGGTATTCATATTTTTTCATATTTAGACGACTTGCTTATCTTTGAGTTTTTTTCAAAGTGTCAAGAATCTTTTTTTGGGGTGAGAGATCTCTTACACAAGCTGGGATTCCAAGAGGACATTAGTCTTTCTTGACTCCCTCACACAGGATTTTGTTCCTAGGGTGTCAGCTAGACACTTGACTTCAAATAGATTTTTTTCAACAGGAAAAAATACATGTCCTGGCTGAGTCACTGTTTCAGTATTCTTAACTAATGGTTGTAGCTCTGTCATCTTACCTAAACTTTACCTTCCTAGGATGTATGTCTGGGTGATAATCTTATCTTATAGGCATTGGGGTATGAAATTGGACGTACGTACGAGATCCTCAAATTATCTCGCTGCCAGCCCAAACACAAGCTTTTGCACCCAACGGACTGTAATTGTTTAGTCCTCTGTGCTGTAGCTTTGTTTGTTGGATCAGGTAAGTGCCCTGTTGGGGATTCTTCCTTAGAAACTTTTCACTGTTTTGCTAATCATTGTTAGACGTTGTCGAGGAGGGGTAAGTGTGATTGTGGTGGATAAATTCTGTACAAAGACTTGCACACTAAGTGCCTGTTCTGTCTAGGCCCGGAACGTAACTATAAGTCCTACTTCATCTGTCAGTCATTCTTTCCAAAAATTGTACAGTCTAGGCTATCCACACTTTGATCTTTCACAAGACCCAACGTATGAAATGCTTGGCCCACTCCACCACGTTGGAAGGCCCGGATGTTGGCCTCCTACCTAAGAAAAAGTTAATAGACCTCGACAGGGTTCACCTGCTATCATCTTGGAATTGATTGCACCCGCTGAGGTGGTTGAAGCTGTGGTAAATCAATCGTCTTCTCACAAGCACCTTACAGCGACCCAGCTGGAGGCTGGTATGGCTCCAGAGACCTTGCAGATGACTGAGTCTTCAGATAAACATTGATTCGTTATCTCAGAGGGCCCTTGAGGAATCCCTCAGATCCTTGTGCAGGAAAAGATTCCCAGTTCCCTGACAGAAATGCACCACGGCTCAGATCCCTGTAAGCTTATTTAGATGGATGTCACCCCTAAAAAGGAAAAGCAAACACTTAAACACTTGACATCCCCTTCTGCATCCAGAGAGAAAGAGTGGTTTGATTTCTCCCAGAGGGTTTTTCAAGGCAGTCATGTCTCTGAACCCACCTTCCTTTGTGACTCTGCCTTCCCAGGCATCACCACATAAACAGACTCTGATGAGGAACAGGATAGGGATTCTGATCATTCTCGCGATTGAGGCATCACCACATAAACAGACTCTGATGAGGAACAGGATAGGGATTCTGATCATTCTCGCGATTGTTCTTCCCAGTTACACTGTCCAGAACAGATCTCAGATGAGGGAGACACAGCCTGTCCAGACTCCCCCCCCCTGGAAGAAGCCTCCTTTGGAGAAACCTTACAAAGCATGATGAAGCATTTTAACTGTCACTCCAAACATGTGTCTGAGGTACAAAAAAAAGATCCTACAACTTATTAGAGATGGACACTCCTGCACCTTCTCCGTTTCCTCCAGTGCAAGATGCTTAACTGTTCTACACCTGATTCTCAACCTCTTGCTCCAAAAAAGATAAACCAGTTCTACAAAGTTCCTGATGAGGGTTGGGAGGGTGGCCTAATGGTTAAGGTGATTGCCTTGCAAACACAAGGTGCAGGGTTTGAGTCTCACAAGGGACAATTGGCTAGGCTTAAAATGGCTCGCAAGGGCAGTTAGCTTAGTACTAACCTATGAACTCAAGTACCACTACAAAACTCCTGTGGCAGACAAAGCTGTGGTTTACCTGGTCTCGGACAAACCTTCCAAGTTTCTCCTTGGCACATTTGAGTAGTGGACAGATGTAAGAAAGTGTATACTTTCTTCAAATTAGCTTTCAGAGCTATAAACTACCAAACATTCAACCAAATATTTGCTGTCTGTGCTACAGTCCTTAAGCAAGGCCATCACAGAGCCACAGACTCCAGAGTCAAAATAGCATATGCAGTCTTTAGTGGCCCACTCTTTTCAAATAGCCCAACACAGTGTAAAATGCAGCTGTGATGCTGTGGATGCCTTCTCCAGGGCGGCTACCACTGGTTCAGTCATCAGGCGATATGCTTAGCTATGGGCCAACCTGTTCTAGAAGATTTCAAGTCTAAGATCTCAGACTCTCCCATGAATAACAATCCCCTTTTGAGATTACAAGCTGCCCATCACTGCAGGGCTTTGCAAAAACAGGGCAACATAATGAAAGATTGTGGCCAGCTTCTGCTTTCTACGGTTCCCAGGTACCGTAGAAATTACCCAGCAAAGTCCACCTCCTTCACCAAAAAAGATACTAGAATTCTACACTGCAAAGAAAAATTCCTAAGAAAAGATTCCCAGATAAAACACAGAGGGATACCCCTACTGGAAGGCCTCAGTTTGTTAGTAGACCCCTCTGACTATATTCCACCTCCCCAGCTCCAAACCCTCCCCTCTCCCCTGACTTTCTTTTCTTTTCTGGGAAGCAATAACCCCAGACAAATGGGTCTTGAGCTTTACCAGGGAAGATTACTGTATGTCTTGGGAAAGCAGCCCAACCCTTGGGGGAATACCCCCTCCTCCTCTTAACCAGATAGGTTGCTAGACCCCATCATGCAAGACTTACTGGCCCAGGGAACCACAGAAGAGGTGCCCCCCCATTCTGTTCAGGAAAGGGATTTTACTCCAGAATCGTCCTGGTCCTAAGGAAAGGGGGTCAGTGAATCTCCATCTTGGACCTCTCCAGGCTAAACACCTTTCTGAGTGTGCTCTCCTTCAAAATGCTGTCCTTATAAACTGTTCTATCTTTCCTACTTCCTCTAGCGTTTCTGGTATCTGTAGACCTAAAGGATGCTTATGTCCATATCTCCAGCCTCCCCTTCTGCAGAAAATTTTCAAGTTCTTTACTGGGTCGTCACATTTTCAGTTTACTGCTTTGCTGTTTGGTCTTTCTACAGCTCCAAGGGTTTTCATAAAGTGTATGGCTCCAGCTGTGGCTTTCTGCTGCAGTCAGGATTACAATTTTTCCCTTACCTGGACAAATTTCTTCTCCAGGCTTTATCCAGGGGGACTCTTCTAAAGTACCTTCATTACACTGTGAAACTTTTGGCACTCCTGGGGTTCACAAACAACTACAAAAGTCCCAGCTTATCCCCACCCAACAGTTGATCTTTCTTGGATGCAGTCTGGACATGTCTGCCAAGCATGCCTTTGTCCCTAGCCAGTGAGTTCCTAATGTTTTTCAGTGAAGATCATTGTTCAGCCAGACAAGCTCTCAGGGCCTTGGAACTCATGGCTGCCACCATCCTTGTGCTGCCCGTCTCCGGACTACACAAGTAAAATACAGTGGTATCTGAAATCAGTGTGGTCCCAGCACTCTCATTGTCTCGATGCAAACATTCCCCTCCTCAGACTACATGAGTAAAATACAATGGTATCTGAAATCAGTGTGGTCCAGCACTCTCACCACCCCGATACAAACATTCCCCTCCTCAGACTACACGAGTAAAATACAATGGTATCTGAAATCAGTGGGGTCCCAGCACTCTCACCCTCTCGCTAGAAACATCCCCTCCTCCTTTGCATCAAGAAGGAATTCCTCTGGTGGAGCAACCAGGTTGCGCTCAACCCAGGTCCCTCATTCATTCAAGCCCCACACAACCAAGTCCTGTTTATCTGTGCTTTAGATGGGGCATGGAGGCTTGGACAGGAGACCACCGAGTCCAAGGGGAGTGAAATATTGTGCACTCAAAGAACACATCAGCTTAAAGGAAATTGAGGGCACTTGTACAAACCCTACAGATTTTTGTTGTATCTTTGGAAACCAGGCACTCAGCTGGTACACACACACACACACACACACACACACACACACACACACACACACACACACACACACACACACACACACACACACACACACACACCACCACAGTGATGTCATGCATAAACACGGAGGCAGAAGAATCCCACCCTCTGATACCACAGTGATGTCGTACATAAACAGGGAGGCACAAGATCCCACCCTCTGTACAAGTTGGTGCAGAAGGCCTGACACCTCTCACAGATGAAGTTTAGTCTCACAGCAAAGTACAATCCCTGTCAACAGAACATTTTGGCAGAATCTCTAACCAGTGACTTGGAAGACTCACAAATGGTCATTGAATGCAGAGATGCTCAGAGCCATAACTCTCAGGTGATGGACTCGTCAGATAGACCTCTCTGCCTTCTCCAAACATCATCTCCATTTTTCTGCATAAGGAATCCAGCACCTTTAGCCTGGAGTGTAGATGCCGTCTCCCTCCATTAAGCGGGGAAGTTCTTTTATGTATAGCTGCCTCTACATCTGCTCCCAAGTCTTCTTCTCAAGTTCCAGAAGGAATGTTAAAAAGCCTAGCTTCTGGCACCTTTCTGGCCAAGTCAACACTGGTTCCTATTCCTCTTTCACTTATCAAAGTGAAATTACTGGAGCATCCCTCCAAAACCAGGTTTAATCACCCAAAAGAAAGGGCAGCTCCCTTCATCCCAATCTGACCTCACTCAGCCTAACCATCTGGATGATAGGATTTTAATCTCTACAAGAGAAGCCAGGAAGCCTAACGTCAGAATGTCTTACACAGCCAAGTTGAAGAGATTTTCCATCTGGAGCCTTAAGCTCAAACTCCAATCCCTTGTATCAGACACCCCATAAGTGCTCTTAATGCATGTGTGAGCTGTTACTTTTAAGGCTGTCCTACTTTTGCACTAAGGCTCACGTACTTTTGATAAGGCCTTCTGTTGCTCCTTTTTCCCTTTCAAAAAGTAAAACAAAACTTTTTTTTTTCTCTTTCGCCTGAACCTTCTTGTGTTCTGACTGTCCTTCTCAAACATTTTGGAAATATGCAGTATATTTCAGAGCATTTGTTATAACTGTATTTGCTATAACTGATTTAAGTATTTTTTTCTGGCTTTTTGATTATTTACTGCTTAGCGACTGCATTTTAGCCTGTTTATACAGCTCTGCATTCTATTTAAACTGTTTTTGTGTTAACTGTTTTGCACTTTTAAAAAGTTAGTTGTTGCTTAATTTTACCTGTAGGCTAACACACTCAAGTGCGCTAGCCGCTTAAAAGCATTTATAGCATTTACTGTCTGTTTTTCCTCTGTTTTCTGCAAAAAAAAAAAAAAAAAAATCTTGTTTTCCCGCCTTACTGAACTAGAATAGTCCAGTCTTCAGAGTTTGCTGGTCTCTGGGCTTTGTCTTGGTTCCTGTGCTATTCCATATCCTTATTTGGATAAAAGGAAGTGTCTTTGTTCACCAGTGGGAGTGGGGAGCACTGAGCGGCCTATTTGTCCCTAGAGGAGTGGTTCCAGCCAGAAACTTGTAGTCTATTGGCCATGTTGGGTCAATTCCTAGCTCTTTTCAGCCCCCTGTAATAAAGCCCACTTTAGCGCGCTTTTTCGCTTGTATTCAACTCAGCACAGCTCCTCGTGGTGTACTGCAGAGTTCTACAAGCAGCAGAGAGCAAAAGAGTGACTTTTTCCTGATTTAAGTATTTTTTTCTGGCTTTTTGATTATTTACTGCTTAGCGACTGCTTTTTCGCCTGTTTATACAGCTCTGCATTCTATTTAAACTGTTTTTTGTGTTGATTAACTGTTTTGCACTTTTAAAAAGTTATTTGTTGCTTAATTTTACTTGTAGGCTAACACACTCAAGTGCGCTAGCCGTTTAAAAGCATTTATAGCATTTACTGTCTGTTTTTCTTCTGTTTTCTGCAAAAAAGAAAAAAACAAAACAAAAAAAAAATCTTGTTTTCCCGCCTTACTGAACTAGAATAGTCCAGTCTTCAGAGTTTGCTGATCTCTGGGCTTTGGCTTGGTTCCTGTGCTATTCCATATCCTTATTTGGATAAAGGGAAGCTTCTTTGTTCACCAGTGGGAGTGGGGAGCACTGAGCAGCCTATTTGTCCCTAGAGCAGTGGTTCCAGCCAGAAACTTGTAGTCTATTGGCCATTTTGGGTCAATTCCTAGGTCTTTTCAACCCCCTGCTATAAAGCCCACTTTAGCGTGCTTTTGCGTGATTTAGCGCGGAGTTGCCCATAGAGCACTATCGGGCAGCGCCGGTTAAACAAGGTTAAACTATTTCTGGCTCCGTAAAGGCTGCTCTTCAATTTTTCCCTTAGAACTTCTCTACTTGCAATCTAAACAGTCTATTCTTTATCTCAATAGCTCAGCACTTGCTCCTAAAGCATTTTTATATAGGTAAAGTACTTGTATACTAAACAAAGTACTACATTAGCCTAGAATCCCCTTGAATACCCATTTCCCTATAGGTCCCTTCTGACTCAGTTACACAGCAAACTTTTTCACTTTTTCTAGCATGTCGAAGGGTCAGTTGCTAGCGTCCTCTCCTGTTCAGCTGGTGAATCTGGGCATCTTGAGGCAATGTTACAATTGCCTCATGTACACAGACAACCCACTCCTTCTCCCACAAAACACAAATACATGTGAGAGATGCAACTATATAGCCAAACTGGAGGCTGAGCTCTCTCAACTCAGGACTGGCAAGACCAGACAGGAGGAAAGGAAACCACGCACACCACAAACCCAGTTTCACATAGAACTATCACAACTGCAAAACAAACACATAAACACACAAAGACATACTCGGAGGCACTGATCAAAAATCTACCAAAACTACAGAGGCCTCCAAAGCAGACACCCAAGCAACTGCCACCTCAAGACATAAGACATGCAACACATAGTTCTCAAAGTCAGTGTGCTAAACAGTCACAGCCCTTAAGGCCAAACACAATGCCAGACACACTTGTTATAGGTGACTCCATAGTCAGACACACTGACGTCCCTCTCACCAGACTGAACAAGGAAAAGATCACAGTTAGCTGCCTGTCAGGCGCTAGAATCCGCCACATAACACAAGCACTCAGGTCACTCCACAGCAAGTACAAGTATGACTCAGTCATTGTCCATGCCGGTGTGAACGACCTGAGATGTACCTCCCTGGACTACATGAAAAGAGACATAGAGGAGCTCTCAGATTATGTAGCCCAGGCCGGTATGACCCAGACCCTGAGCAGTATCCTACCCTCACCAAGAATGATGCCACAATACAGAGACAAAATGATCAGCTTTAATAATTGGCTTAATTACTGGTGTCATTCTAAGGGGATCCAATGTCTGTCTGCCTGGGATGACATGCTTGACAAGCCATGCTGCTTCGCAAGGGACGGCTTGCACCTGTCACCCGTGGGCTTCCGGATATTGGCAAAGGCTCTTGCCACCCCCATAGTGCCTTTTTTAGGCAAGGCTCAAATGATAAACCTACCGCCCTAGAAAACAAAAATGGAGAAAAACTAAGGGTAATACTGCTCAATGCCAGAAGTCTAAACCTCAAGATGCACGCCCTGGAAGCCCTCCTCAGTATGGAGAACATCGATGTTTGTGCTGTGACTGAAACCTGGTTCAAGGCTCCTGAGAGCACCCCAGCACTATCAGGTTATACCTCATGTCATGCGTTCCGGCCCCAAAATCCGGACCGAACCACAAAAGGAGGGGGAGTATCCATATTCATAAAGGATACCCACACCTCCAGGTTAGTGGCAATGCACGAAGCATCGGAGACCATCCAGGTGCAATTAACCATAGGTAAAACTGCCCTACAGTTTGTAACATGCTACAGACCACCTTCTCAAACTCAGGAAACCCACACAGCCTTCCTGAAGACACTGGAGAGTATAAATGTCTCTCCAAACACCATCATATTGGGTGACTTCAACTACCCAAACATAGACTGGGAACATTACTCAAGCCCCAACACCCTAGCCCAAAGGTTCCTTGAGTTCATAAACTCAAATGCTATTGAACAACTAGTCACCATTCCCACAAGAGGAGAAAATATACTAGACCTGATCATCACAAACATGGGGACAAAATGCTCCACACCAGAAGTATATCCCTCATTGGTGAGATCAGACCATAAATTAATCTCACTGGAGATCCACATCCCGCCCCACCCCAGCAAAAGACCACAGTGAAGAACTTCTCAAAAGCAAACTTCACACTTCTTAAGACTGGAGTGGTATCCTTCAAGGCCCCCGAGCCAGTGGAAACCACAACCCACGCTGCTGAAACCCGTACAAATGCCTTCTATGAGCACCTCCAGGAATGTATGGATCAAGCAATCCCTAATAAAATCAAGACCCTTTCCACCAAAGGCAGGCGCCCGGTCTGGTGGACTCCAGCCATAGAGTAACTCTACAACAAGAGGAGAAAGCTACTACATGACAGAGCAAAATCCTTAAATGGGAAGGCATCTCTGATCAATACTAGCAAAAAACTACGATCACTCATAAAATCATCCAAGGCCAACTTTGAGAGAAAAATCGCTAATGACACAAAAGACAATCATAAAGCCTTCTTTAGCTATGTTAGAAACCTGGGTGGAAACTCCCAGATATGCTCAGAATTAGTCCAAAATGATAAAAAAATCACTGAACCCACAGATATTGCCAACATACTGGCAGACAGGTTCAGTGCAAATTTCTCCCCTCCCTCCCCCCCAAAAGGAAAAATATCTATCCCACCAGAGTCTAGCCTCCCAAACATCTCAGATGCCCAGGTGAGAGCTGCTCTCTCTAAAGCAAAAAACACAGCATCAATGGGACCGGACGGTGTCCCCGGATGTGTGCTACACGAACTCAATGAGGAACTAAACCCACACATAAGGCTGCTGTTTAATCTTAGCCTTACTACAGGATACGTACCCAAAGAATGGCGTATGGCAACTGTGGTCCCACTCCAGAAAGGCGGTGCTTCTACGGACCCTGGAAATTACCGCCCCATAAGCTTGACGAGCCTTGTCTGCAAAGCTATGGAGAGGATCATAATGGAACTCATAAATAAAGACATTGGGGACCTACAGACACTGGATCCTACCCAATTTGGCTTTGTCAAGGGCAGATCCTGCCTCTTGAACTTGGTCGACTTTTTCAAAACAGTCACTAAGGCCATTGATGAGGGTAAGGCAGTTCACACAGCCTACCTTGACCTAGCAAAAGCGTTCGACACAATACCCCACTCGGGCATCATAGAAAAGCTCACCAGCTTAGATGTAAACCCATATGTCACAAGATGGGTTGCAAACTGGCTCAAGGACAGAACACACAGGGTTAGAGTTGCTGGTGCCATGTCAGACTCTTAAGCCGGTCACGAGCGGTGTCCCACAGGGCTCAGTCCTGGGCCCCCTCTTGTTCGGCATTTATTTTTCTGAAGTGCAGGCAAACATAGGGGGATTGTGGTTGACAAAATTTGCAGATGACTGCAAACTGGGCACCATAATTGACACTCCATCAGACACAGACATCCTCCAGAAAGGTCTCATACAAAATGGATAACTGGTGCCAGAGCCATGGCCTTAAGCTAAATGCCAAAAAATGTATAGTCATACCCTTTGGGAAAAACAAGGTAACCCCTAATTACCACATAGGTGGTAATCCATTAAACACGGAAGAAGTTATCAGGGACCTGGGGACCCAAGTTGACAGTAACCTCTCTTTTGACACTCACATTGCCAAAGTGGTTAGGAAGACCTTCTACATTGCCCACCTGATCATGAAGGGATTCACATCCAGATCAGGAGAGCTCATTGTACCCCTGTACTCTTCACTTATCAGACCAATGATTGAGTACAACGCCCCATTCGGAATGTACCTTACCCGACACCTGCAGCAGTTGGAAAGACCCCAAAAGTTCCTCACCAAAAGGATAAAGGGGCTCAAACATATGTCATACGATGCCCGACTGAAGAAACTCCAGCTCTATTCAGTCGCATACCGTCTGCTCAGAGGTGATCTGTGCCTGACATACAAGGCCATGTCCAACCCGGAATTAATGGACATGCTCCACCTCAAAAATCCAAATCCACCAGAGCCACGAGAGCAAGAGACTTAAACCTCAACACGGATATAAATAGGACGTGCTGGAGGGACAGATTCATCACCCAGAGACTCCCTACACTATGGAACAGAATCCCAGTCCATGTGAGGCAGAGCCCCTCACTGACTCTGTTCAAGAGAAATCTTGACGAGTGGATGGGAGATCGTAGGTTTACCCCGGGAATCATCTCTGTATCACTGCTGGACAGAGGCACAGCAAATTAATGGGTATAGTATTCTCATCCTAAGGGGTGGTGAAAGCCACACACACTCTGGCTAGGCTTATAAATGCCCTAGGGCAGATAGCCTAGTATGAACCTATGAACCTGCCCTTAATGCTCATCTACCTGTGGAGCCCCCTGTCATTTCCAGGACAGAGGTTAAACTTTTCCCAAGGGGAGTTTTGCATCTTAAACCTTCAAAGAAACCTATCATTCCTCCTTGGGACCTCAATTTTGTCTTGGAAAAGCTCACTTTACCACTTTCTGTGCCTTCTGTTCCAGTTACTCTAAAATTATGCTCTTGGAAAACAGTTCTCCTCCTCGCCCTGACTTCAGCCTGCAGGGTCTTAGAACTTCATGCTTTTATGGGTATTCCACCCTTTCTCATCTTCCACAAACATAGGGTAAGCCTCAGGGCCAGTCCATCCGTCATGCCAAATGTGGTTAGTGAGCTAACCCTGAACCAGGCAATCAGTGTGCCTACTTTTTTCTCCAACCGCCAAAGTAGAGGGGAAAGAATATTACACTCTTAAAAACATTCAGAGACTGTTGAGGTTTTACCTGGATGAAAGCAAGGAAATAAAAATAGATCAGCTGTTTGTCCATTTTATGGGTTCCAGGTTAGGACAGCCAGTTTCCAAACAATCTGTTGCTTCCTACATCTCCAAGGCTATTTCCTTCTGCTGCTCTCACCATAGAAAGACTTCACCTATCTGGCCAAAAGCACACTCCACTCAAGCAGTGACTTTATCAGGTGCTTTCTACAAGGAAGTAGATACCAGGACCATTTTAGAAGGAGCTACCTGGTTATCTCTTTTCACACCTTCACAAAACACCACAAAGCTAGATGCCTTCTCCAGGGCAGTGTTTCCCAGAACTGTTCTGTCTGGCCTCCTGGTCTCCTCGTCCACTTTTTCCTCTTAAAGCTTATCACCCTCTCTCTCTACGGTTTACCTTCAAAACGTCACATCCCAGTTCGTCGAGTCTGAAAATCCCGTAATCAAAACATTGTAAGTGCAGAAGCACAAACTCCTGGAACATCGTATGTCCTCTTTGGGAAATTAACCACTTGGGAGCCAATGAAAAATCCACAAACAGTAGCAAATTACACCCATGTGGGGGGCTTAACTGCCCACAACTACCCTACTTAAATATACCAACTCCGAGATAGCACTACAGTGGCAAAAGGGCAAAGTTCACCATGGTGGCCAAGTGGTTACTTAACCGGAGAGGAAATACGATGTTCCAGGAGTTCGTGCTTCTGAAGTTATGACATTTTTATCTCAAAGTTTTCAAACTTAAAGATCTGGGCCATGATGTTATGAAGGGGAATCTTCTGTACAGCTCTGAGAATCACTCATTTGTTAAGACTACTGTAACAGTGACTCAGTCAGGACATAGTACAGTTGTGTAAGAACTTTCAGTAACAGTAAATGTCTGCTAATCACTGTTGCAGTATTCCTTCTCACCCACCTTATCCCCTTCTCCTTTTTGCTTATTGGTATAAACACTATGCCTTACATGCTCAGACACACGCACTCAGTAATCCCAGGATTTTACGGCCTTTCTGAGGGGGAACTTGCATATCCTTTTCAAACTAAGCTCCTGCTAGCTGACTTATCTCCTTCCTCGGTTCTCTTGGAGATAGTGTGATGATCTCAAACGTACATCAGATTTTATATCGCAGTGCCTACAAGCTGAGGTCATCACCCTGATATATGTCCTAGGAAGGTAAAGCTTTAGTACCTGGCAAGATATTGGCGAGCTGCAGCCCATCTGTTAAGAATGCTGCAACAGTGATCAGTAGGATATCCACTGGCATGGTATGTTCTTACACAACCAGACTGTCTTTATAAGGCTTTCCAGTCAGTCATCATTCACTGCGAGGGAGTACAGCAGGATTTGGGGTCTTATGGCATTTATCGTTCTCATTCTCCCATGATACCCCTGGAAAGACTTCACATCAGAAAGATACAGTGGTGTCTGAAATATGTTTTGGGCAGCTTTAGCACCCTTTATCTTTTCAAATCCCTGTGCTGGGGTATTTTGGTGGGGACCGCAGATATCCTTAAATCTGTCCCATAACAGTCAGTCACCACAGACGCTTTGAACTTTGCTTGGGGAAGCAGTTTCAGAAGGGGTAATAGTGCAGGGGGTATGAGACACGAAGGACAGACACAAGAAAATAAATATCAAGGAGATGCTTGCCCGGACAAAGGCACTTAATTCCCTGAGCCATCTTGGGTCCCAGGAACCTCTTTGAATGGTTACAGATAATACCACAGTCACGTGATACATCCATAAGCAAGCAGCAACCAGGTTATACCCCCTTTGCAGACTAGCCATGTTAGCTTGGGATATAGTTACACAGCACAGTCTTACTCTACAGGCATTTGATATTCAGTCCGAGCAGATTTGTGATGTTCGTGTTTCACTGTTGCAGTCCTTACATTTGGGCTATCCTGCCAGGAGTAGCCCTCAGTTGGCCCGAATACCAGAGACTTTGTATTTCTGCATCGATTGCTGTCGCTCCAGGACTGACATCAGGTCGTTAGTGGTATAAAAACAGGCAGCTGATGCCATTACATTAGTCTTTCTTGCTGAGGAGCCCAAAGCAAGAAGCAGTTTGCACAAGTATCGGTCGGGCACTTCCTGAGATGTTCATTGTGTTTCACTGTTGCAGTCATTACACTTGGGTTATCCTGCTGGCAGGCGATCCGCAGTTGGCTCGAGTTCCAAAGTCTTGTTCCGGCGTCGGTTGCTGTCGCCCCTTCCCTGACGTCAGTATGGCAGGGGTATAAAAGTTGCAACCGACGCCATTTTCTCCAGTCTTTCTTGACGCGTGGTGCCCGAAGCAAAAGCAGTTCGCAAGTGCCGGTTGGCCGACTCCTGAGATTTTCAAAATTGTGTTTCAGAACCGAAGTCTTCAAGAAAGCTAAGTACCCCGTTGGGGAAACTTTTTCTTGCTCCAGACCGATGTCAGTAAAAGTTAATTGTATTTCTTGTGGGAAGCAAATACCTCATAAGGACTTTAACTCTTACTGTATTTCTTGCCTAGGCCCTGACCACGACGTTACTAGTTGTCAGTTTTGTGCTAGATTCAATAAACGAACTATTAAACGTCGGTTTGATTTTGCTTTACATTATTTTGGTCGAAGGTTTAATTACATAATACCGTCGGAACAACCGACGACCGGAATTTATAAAAAACGCAAAGACAAAGAAAAGGACAGGCATCCGAGGTCCAAAACCGACGACAAAGCCTCTTCTAGGCCAGTCGCTGGTTCGCCGGTTCTCGGTGAGGTGCTTTCGCAGCCCCTGACACCTGCTACCTCAGAGCCACAGGCCGTAACCGACAGCCACGTGGAGACACCTAGGCCTGTGGAGCTCAAGGTATTGGGCCTACGGAAACTATACCTTCAGATGGGTCCAGAGCCGCTAAGCAGGCATCGACTTCTGAGGGTGTTTTCAGACCTTCACAGCTTACAATTAAAGCTACTACAGCAGCAAAGGCAAAGTCAAAAACACCATTAAAGACAAAGAAACAAGTGCAGCATTCTCCAGAACAGGCATCCATGCCTAAAAAACAGATGCTTAAAATGGCCGAAGACCTTATTACTTTAATCAGGGGCTTCTATCCCCCTCCTGACAAAAGGCCTGGGCAAGACACTGATTATGATTCCTCTGATCAGGTTTCCATTTCTTCTGATTCTTCCTCTGACCAGGGCTATTCTCTCCCTCCCTATGAGGACTCTGATGCTGAAGAGTCCATTCCTTCAGCCTCACTGCCTGAGGGTTATTCTTTTGGGGAAACCCTGCACACCATGAGGGAGCATTTCCATTGGGAGAGCCAGGATTATTCAGAATCCAAGAAAAGGCTCAGAGACTTCTTTTATTGCCTCAGCACAGGCCCCTGGCTATCCCCCCTGTGCTTGTCATTGTTGATTATGTTTTTTCTGAATCCAGTTTGTCTCCTGATTCTTTACCCCCTGCACCAGTCAAGCCAGACAGATACTACAGGGTCCCTGACTCTCATAAATTTCTTTACAAAAACCCCGCTGCAGACCCAGAAACAGTTTCTCAGGGTCCTAAAGGGGTTAAGGCTTCCACTGCCAAAAATCCTGTCCCCTCATATAGGTTAATAGGTTCATACTAGGCTATCTGCCCAAGGGCATTTATAAGCCTAGCCCATAGTTATTTGGCTTTCGCCACCCCTTTAGTTTGAATAAAACTATGCCTATTATTTTGCTGTGCCTCTGTCAAGCAGTGACACTGAAGTAATCCCTGGGGTATATCTGCGATCCCCCATCCATTGGTCAAGATTCCTCTTGAACAAGGCCAGCGAGGTGCTCTGCCTCACATGTACCGGGATTTTGTTCCACAGCATAGGGAGTCTCTGGGTGATGAATCTGTCCCTCCAGCACGTTCTATTAATAACCGTGTCAAGGTTTAAGTCTCCGCCCTTGTGCTTCTGAGGGATCTAGATTTTTCGAGGTGAAGCATGTTCATCAAATCAGGGTTTGACATGGCCTTATATGTCAGGCACAGGTCACCTCTGAGCAAGCGGTATGAGACTGAATAGAGCTGGAGTTCTTTCAGTCGGGCAGCATAAGACATTTTTGAGACCCTTTATCCTTTTGGTGAGGAACTTTTGGGGCCTTTCCAGCTGCTGCAGGTGTCGGGTCAGATACATTTCGAATGGGGCATTGTACTCAATCATAGGTCTAATGAGTGATGAGTACAGAGGGACGATGACCTCCCTTGATCTAGATGTGAATCCCTTCATGATCAGGTGGGCAATGTAGAAGGTTTTCCTAACTACTTTAGCAACATGAGTGTCAAATGAAAGGCTACTGTCAACCTGGGTCCCCAGATCCCTGATGACTTCTTCTGTGCTCAGTGGATTGCCACCTATATGGTAGCTAGGGGTAACCTTGTTTTTCCCGAAGGGTATGACTATGCATTTCTTGGCATTTAACTTTAGGCCATGGCTCTGGCACCAGTTATCCGTTTCTGTGAGGCCCTTCTGAAGGATATCTGTGTCAGATGTGTTTTCGACTATGGCGCCCAGTTTGCAGTCATCTGCAAACTTTGTCAGCCATAACCCTCCTGTGTTTGCTTGTACTTCTGAAAAGTAGATGCCGAACAAGAGTGGACCCAGGACTGAGCCCTGTGGGACACCACTTGTGACAGGCTTTGAGTCTGACATGGCTCCAGCAACTCTGACCCTGTGGGTTCTGTCACTTAGCCAGTTTGCAACCCATCTTGTGATGTATGGGTTTACATTCAAGCTGATGAGTTTTTCGATGATACCTGAGTGGGGTATTGTGTCGAAGGCCTTTGCCAGGTCAAGGTAGGCTGTATGGACTGCCTTTCCCTCATCAATGGCCTTGGTGACTGTCTCGAAAAAGTCAACCAATTTAAAAGGCATGATCTGCCTTTGACAAAGCCAAACTGGGTTGGATCCAAAGTCTGCAAGTTCCCTATGTCTTTATTTATGAGTTCCATTATGATCCTCTCCATGGCTTTGCAGATAAGGCTTGTCAAGCTAATGGGACGGTAATTTCCAGGGTCGGTGGAGGCACCGCCCTTGTGAAGTGGGACCACAGTTGCCGTGCGCCACTCCTTGGGTACGTATCCTGAGGTGAGGCTAAGATTAAACAGCTGTCCCAACTGCGGGTTTAATTCCTCATTGAGTTCGTGGAGCACACAGCCGGGGACACCATCCGGTCCCATGGATGCTGTGTTTTTTGCTTTGGAGAGAGCAGTTCTAGGGATAGGGATTCCAGAGCTCTGGACAGATGGGGGAAAAAAGTTTACACTTCTGCTACTTCAGCTGTAAGAGCTTTAAACTGTCAGTTTCACATGCTTAAATATCAGCAGTATCTCATGTCATTGTTAAAACAGAAAATCGTAAACGAGTTAAGGAACACCTCACAAAGTCAAGATATAATAATCAACGTGAAGGTACTTTATTAAAATAACGTTTTCGCCTCTGCTAAACGCAGAAGCTTCATCAGACATAAGAAAAAAGTGCCAAATGAGCACAATTTAAAACCTCAAGCCAAGCAACGTGATGTCATTTCCTTGGCAACATTAAACAAAGTAATTAACGACATGTTCCTTAATAGGGGATATCCTATTGATTTAATAGGCAGTTTAATTGAAGAAGTTTCCTTAAAAAGAGATAATGGGTTTTATCAACCCCTCCTTCAGAGTAGTAAACAGACCACTGTTGCCATTACTGTGCCCTCATCTGGTTCTTCTTTCTCTTTTGAACCTCACTTTAACCGACATGAATTTGTTGGTCCCCTGCCCCTGCATCATTTGCCTAGCCGTGATTTTAAGACCAGCTTGATTATCACACATAATAAATATGTTGGTGATATTTGTTCTATTGTTGAGAAGAACTGGCACTTTATTCAAAATAGTGCTTTTTTATTAAATATATTGGGCATACATCCCTCTTTTGTGTTTAAGAGGGGAAGTAATCTAAAAGAACTTTTACAGACAGCGGAACCTTCATACCCCTTATCAAGACAAACTGGGTCATTTATTTGTGGGGTTTGCAATTGGTGTAGACTCTTGAAGGTAGGGAGTTCGTTTACCATTAGAGGCAAGAAATATATCATAAAACACAAGATTAGTTGTAATACTAAATCAGTGGTTTACGTTGCCCTTTGTGATTGCTGCCCAGCATTTTATGTTGGCAAGACGGACCGTAGATTACGGGACCGTATTTACCAACATAATTATGCTATAAAAAATAAAAAAGGTGATAATGCCCTTTCGAAACATATTTTAAATCATGCTGGGCATAGTTTTCACTTTATGGGCATTGATCTTGTCAGAGTGGGTATTAGGGGGGGCCCTCAGCCCCTTTTACTTGAAACAAGAGAACTAGAATGGCAACTTTTATTGGATGCCTTCTCTGTCCCTGGGTTGAATGAGGCTTGTAATATTTCTGCAATTTTAAAATATAGAAGTTACCTTAGGTAGTAAAAGTGAATTGTTTATCTAACACCCTACCTTTTAAGAGTAGCTTTTGTAATGAAATTAATAGTCCATTTATGCTTAATATGAAAGTCCTGTTTTTATATTGTAGGTTTCAATAAATAATCCTACTTTATTATTTGACTTCACAATTTATGAATGTATTTATTGCTGTTGGAGTGTGCTCCTGTTAGTTTTAATTCTTATTCTTATTTTTATTTTTATTTTAGTTTTTTGATTATTACACAATCATATAATAATATACAATAACAGTTATGAATTGTAGTGTGTATTTTGGTATGCATACACGTTTTAAACAAGCAAATATATTTATTCTTTAAACAAATAATTAATTACTTTGTTTAATGTTGCCAAGGAAATGACATCACGTTGCTTGGCTTGAGGTTTTAAATTGTGCTCATTTGGAGCTTTTTTCGTAT
Organism: Protopterus annectens; assembly: GCF_019279795.1. Lineage (NCBI taxonomy): Eukaryota > Metazoa > Chordata > Ceratodontiformes > Protopteridae > Protopterus > Protopterus annectens. The sequence goes on along the minus strand of NC_056747.1, from coordinate 17,503,795 downwards.
GTCTGATGAAGCTTCTGCGTTTAGCAGAGGCGAAAACGTTATTTTAATAAAGTACATTCACGTTGATTATTATATCTTGACTTTGTGAGGTGTTCCTTAACTCGTTTACGCTTTTCCGTTTCACCAGTTGTTCGTTTTTTGTTTTAATTCTACTAATTAAAACAGAAAATGGTTTCAAATACAGAAAGTCCTGACAATAAGGAAATGCAGGATGGTATTGCATGCAGTTGAACAAGTGGGAAAGCATACTCTGCAATGTGGTTTTGATTCATTAGCGGCTTCTTGTAGAGCCACAGTTACAGACTCTGTCATTCGAAGACATGCTTGGTTGAAAGAACAAAGTTTACCTGACCATGTTAATGTAAAATTATTGGATGCTCCATTACAGCATGATACTTTGTTTGGTGTTAAGGCAGAAGAGGTGTTAAAGAAAATGGAGGATAAATCAAAGTCAATGCAAACAGTGAAAGATTTACAGGTTCAACCACCTAGATTTAGCAGAAACTGGCCTTCAAAAAATTGGTCCTTTCCAGAGTCGGACAGGCCACAAAGAGGCAGATACAGATGCCCAAGAGGCAGATCTCAGCCCCAAGGCTACTACAGACCTAAACAATGGGGTGCTTCAGTCCCCAAAGGAGGGGAAGACAAATCACAACCTTATAGGAAACAAGTCCCAATGACTGCCCTCTGCAAATGCCAAGCACTTACCTGTTGACAGCACCCCTAGGGGAAAAGCTAGCACTTTTTTCTCAAAAAAATTGGCACATGATCACCCAGGACCAATAGGTGCTGAATATTGTTTCTCAGGGTTACAGGTTCCACTTCCACATGCTTCCAAAACCAAAAGGTATGCCAGACCTGCCACAAAACCAATGGGCAGAGGCACAAAAACAGATTGCTGCTCTTATGGACATGGGAGCTCTTCAAAATGTTCCACAGCAAGAACAGGGACAAGGATTTTACTCGAGACTTTTCTTAGTACCCAGAAAGGACAAAGCCTGGAGACTGATACTGGACCTGTCAATCCTAAATACTTTCCTGGATGTTCCAAAATTCAAAATGGTGACACTACAGCACCTTCTGCCCATGCTGGGAAAGAAGGCTTGGCTAGTTACTTTGGACCTCAAGGAGGCATACCTGCATGTCCCAATCGGACAATCTTGCAGAAGATACCTCAGATTCATAGCAGGCTCAATGCATTACCAATTCTCTGCACTGCCCTTTGGCTTATCTACTGCGCCCAAGGTCTTCACAAAATGCCTGGCACCAGTAATTGCATTTTGCAGACAAATAGGAATTCAAATATATCCCTACTTGGACGACTGCCTTATTCAAGCAGAGGGCAAGGACATTCTTCTAAAGCACCTGGCGTTTGTAAAAAGATTGCTAATTTGCCTAGGGTACAACAGTAAACGAAAAGAAATCAAAACTAGTGCCCTCTCAAGAGATATTCCAGGATGCAAGCTTAAATACAACTGCCCAGATGGCTTATCTCACGCCAGACAAACAAAGGCAATTGACTCATTACTTTCAAATGATGGCAACAAAAACCCAGCTCCCTGCAAGAAAAATTCTGCAGGCCCTGGGCTTCATGGCATCCTGCATTCTACTAATTCCATATGCAGAACTGCATATGAGGAAACTACAATGGTATCTAAAAAGTGTTTGGACTCAGCATTGTCACAGCCTGGAGACAATCATAACTTTAATTCCCTGCCTACAACAGGAGTTTCGATGGTGGTCTCAGGCCTGTCACCACAACAAGGGACAGCCTTTCACCTTAGCCGCAGCCAGGCAGACAATAACAATGGATGCATCGGATTATGCCTGGGGAGCACATATGGCAGGAAAATATATTCAGTGCACGTGGCCCAAGGAACAAATGCATCTTCACATCAATCAAAAAGAGATGCTAGCTGTACAGAATGCCCTGACAGCCTTCAAGGACCTAATACATCCAGGACAACTATTAATAAAGACAGACAATACCACAGTTATGTGGTACATAAGCAAGGGGGCACACATTCCTACCCCCTATGCAGACAAGCCATGACTTTGTGGAACACAGCACTGACCTATCAAGTACATCTGCAAGCACAATTCCTGCCAGAAACAAAAAACACATGAACTAAGCAGAAATATCATGGATCCTCATGAATGGAAGCTAAATCCACAAGTGTTCAGCATGATAACGAGGAAATGGGGACGCCCAGACATAGATCTTTTTGCCTCCCCTCACAATTACCAAACTCAGAAATTTTGCACAAGAACTTATCACTCTCAAGCATGGAAAGTGGATGCTCTGTCATTCAGCTGGAAAGGCCTGACAGTCTATGCCTTCCCTCCGATGCCTCTTCTCACCAAGGTGTTACTAAAAGTCAGACAAGAAAGGCCAAAAATGATCCTGATTGCCCCAGACTGGCCACGCCAGCACTGGTACCCATTCCTAAAGAGTTTGTCTCCGCCCAGCTTGGCTTCTACCTCAAATCCCTCTTCTTCTGACACAACAAAACAATCGGATTCTGCACAGTCAACTCAGAACCTTAAACCTGTCAGCATGGCAGATAATATAGCCACTTAGACTGCACCTCTCTCTAAAGCTGTTATGGATGTTATTTTAGAAGCCAGGAGGCCCAGCACTAGGAAATCTTATGCAGAAAAATGGAAGAGATTCTGTGCTTGGAACCAGGCACAAGGACTTGAACCACTTGTCCCTATTATACCTCAGATTTTGCAATACCTAACTGAGATGTTGGACAAAGACTTGTCTTTTTCATCTGTTAAAATCCATGCCTCTGCCATTTCAGCTCATTACAATACGGAACCTCCTATTTTTTCACATCCTGTACTATGACAATACCTCAGTGGGGTAAAAAATATAAGACCCTGAAGGAGAGCACCAGTACCTACCTGGGACCTCAATTTTGTTTTAGAAAAACTCACTACCTCCTTTTGAACCAGCCAGCACAGCTGATCTAAAATTCTTGTCATGGAAAACTGCTCTGCTCCTAGCAATAACTTCAGCAAGAAGAGTCTCAGAGTTACAGGCATTAGTGGCTGTGGAACCTTTTCTCATTTTTCATCAGGACAGGGTTTCTCTTAGGACAAAACCAACATTTATGCCAAAAGTGGTCTCTAGTGTGGCCTTAAACCAAACCATTCATTTACCTACTTTTTACCCAAACCCCCAGAATAAAGGGGAGAGACTTCTGCATGCTTTGGATATACACAGACAGCTACGATTCTACTTGGACAAAACAAAAGCTTTCAGAAAAACGGAGCAACTGTTTGTAGCATATGCTGCAGGATCACAAGGAAAAAGCCTATTACAAAGCAGACGATCTCCAAATGGATAGGACACTGCATCCACTTCTGTTATGCACAACATGGCAAATCTGTGCCTAAGGGCATTAGGCCTCATTCTGCCAGAGCAACAGCCACTTCAGCAGCTTTCCTCAGAGGGGTACCAACCAAAGACATTTTAGAAGCTGCAACCTGGAGCTCAGTGCACACTTTCACCAAGCACTACCACTTACCTCTCTACTCCAAATCCAGAGCAGGCTTTGCCACTGCAGTTCTGCAGGGCTTGTTAGCTTCGCCAAATCCAATCTAGACCCAGCCACCCAACCTCAGCTTTAGGATTCTACCAAGTGTAATGACTGCAACAGTGAAACACGATGAACATAGTACAGTTGTGTACGTACCATAAATGTGGATGTTCGAGTGTATTCTCTGTTGCAGTCCAGGTTACCCACCCACCATCTCCCTTTTCATTGCTGAGACTTTTCTGTACTTCTCATCTCTATACAACCTATGTGGTGTATTTGCTTGTAGATGAAGGAAATGTTTATAGTAATATATGCATTTTTTTGGCATAATTATATCTTTCCAGCCTTCCTATCTGGGGCAAGAAAAACTGAAGAAAATGGCGTTGGTTGCAACTTTTATACCCCTGGTCCACTGACGTCAGTGAAGGAGCAACAGCAACTGACACCGGACCAAGACTTTGGAACTCGGGCCGACTGCCAGCAGGATAACCCAAGTGTAATGACTGCAACAGTGAATACACTCAAACATCTACATTTATGGTAGGTACACAACTGTACTTTTTTGTTTTCCAAATTGAAGTTCAAGTCTTCTAAAGCTAAGTACCCCATTGGTGATCCTTTTTTCTTGCTCTAACTGATGTCAGAAAAAGTTAACAATTGTCTTTCCTTTGGAAAGCAAATACCGCACACAGACTTCCATTCTTACTGTGTCACCTGTTTAGGCCCAGACCACAATGTCCCTTGCTGTCACTTTTGTGCTTTGTTCAATGCCAGAACTATACGTTGTCGGGCCCTTATTGTAGCTAGATATTTTCGCTCTCAGTCCTTGATTTCCGATATGGTAAGTCATCCGACTACTGATCTTCCGAAAACATAAGGATAAAGACAGAGAGAGACTGCACAGGTCCAAGCCTCCAGGTGCATGTGCAGTTACCTCCTGCTGCTCCTCTAGGCGTCAAATATTGCTTGTTCATATCTGCATGAATAATTCCAAAATCATGCCCTGTACAAGGTACAGAATATTTTATCTTGAAGCATACATGATGACAAACACAGTTGTAATGATATTTGACCTATGTCAATGAGTATTTGTTAGAATTGTAAGGTGATAACTTTATTATGTTAAGTTGTCAATCTCGCCTTCATTCTTGCTGGATGGGTTCGGAGCCGATCCTCGGCTCTGACTCAACACTTGCTAAGCTCGAGAGTCACTTTTACCAGCTCGAGGCAGCCCCATATCCCATGATGCAATGCGGTAATTACCCAGATCTCGTTTGCCGCTTCGCTAATGAGGTCATCCTTTTTACCAGTTCCTGGTAAGTGATTTTTTCATTGATATTTGCCAGGTTTTAGGTCCCAAAACCCTAAAAATTTTGTTACTTAGACTTAGTTAGTGAACCTTATTCACTTAGCTCCATACCCATTCCCACTTAGTTCACTCTTCCATAGTTTTCTGTGTTTCGGGCCTTAGGCCTTTCCCCACCCTCACAGTTCCTGTCAGATTTTTCCCTTAGGTGTGTGTGTGTTGTTTCACTGTTAATAATAACTAATTATTTACTCTTAATAATAATTTAGTTATTAGTATCTTTTTTGGTCTGATTGTTGTGTGTGTGTGTGTTTTAGGTCAGACATGTCTAAAGATACTAGGGTCTCAGGTTTCAAGAAGTGTGACTCGTGCTGTCAGAAGATGTCTCTGACAGACGGTCACACTTCTTGTATTTATTGCCTGGGACCCCTACACCTGCAGGACTCCTGTGCTATTTGTCATTCCTTTAGCCAGAGAGTCCTGCAGGAGCGTAGGAATAAATTGATCCTCAGGGGTCTTCTTAAACCTGAGAGCTCCCCGGCCAAGGTCAGCTCCGGGAAGCCCTCCAAGCCTCCCAAGACCCAGGCTTCAGTGTCCAAGTCTGTGGTCTTGGTTCCGACTCCGCTGGAGTAGACATCGGCTCCGTCCGGAGCCGATCCTTCCTTGTTGGAAGCTTTAGTACCGGCGCCAGTCGGCGCCGATACCCTGGCTTCAGCTCCTGTGTCGGCTCCGTCTGGAGCCGACACCCTAGCGTCGAAGCATGGCTCTGCTCCGGCTGGAGCCGAGATATCTTTGTCTCCTCTCGGAGCCGACAAGTTGTCTGCTCCGCCTGGAGCCAAACGGTCTTCGGCTCCGATGGCTCCACCCAAGAAGAGGTCTAGATCTCCATCATTGGAATCTATACATCCGGCTCCAGCCTCTCCCTTGCTTTCGGAGCAGAGCCATCGGAGCCGATCATCAAGGTCATCCAGGCTCTCAGACCACGACTTAGAGAGAGTGGTGAGTAGGCTTTTAAAATCACAGGCACTAGCCCAGATGCTCCAAAGCCCGTCTCATCAGACGTCGGCTATTATACACCCTCCTGAGATTCCTCCTTCGACTCTCCTACAGAGTTCGGAGCCGGAGATTATTGGTACCGTGACTGTTCCTGCTTCGGAGCCGATACCACACCTTTCGGCTCCGTCGTCCTCGACTCCTATCTCCTCCTTGAGACCTTCCTTGGAGGGATCCGGGCGTCGGGCTTCCCTGGTCGGTTCCGAGGGGGCGAGTGGCATCGGACCCTTGTCTGACCCCGTTCTCCCTCTCGGAGCTTCGGCCTTGGTGAGCTCGGCCCCGACATCTGCTTCGGAGCCTTCCCTTTCGGTAAGACCAGAGATTCCTGTTTCTTCGGAGCAGGATCTCTCGGCCCTCCCTGGAAGGGGAGCCTTCAAGGTGATGAGGAGTGTGCTAGCCCCTGAGCTTAGTCAACAGTCGGTTCCTTTAGCTCCTCCCTCCATGGTGCCTGTAGATGCCTCTTCCCGCTCTCTTGCTCCCGGACCCAGAGATCCATCGCCCCAGGTCTCCCCATTGGGGAGATCTTCCTCTTCCGAGGTTTCTCCTGATCCTTCAGGTGAACCCTCGCATAAGAGGGACCTGCAAGAGGAAGCATTTAGACTCCCCCGAGTCTACAACATCAGATACCGATTTAGATGAGTCTCCGCCTTTCGACCCCCTTATGGAAGTCATAGCTCGAAAGGCGTGGGCATCTCCTGATTCGGTGGAACCAGTCCCTAGGAGACCTTCAAAGTTTATCACGGCCCCCGCTGAAAAGCAGTTTCTTACTAAGGGTGTCCCGGTTGATGCCATGGTGGTGGCGGCCGCCACCAAGAAAGAACTTGCAGATCCTTCCGTGCCAGTCCATCCTCCTAACAAGGAGTCTAGGACCATGGACAGGTATGGCAAGCGGATGTTTTCCTCAGCGACCTTTGCTATGCGTTCGCTGAATTATTTGTGTCACTTCACCAGACTTCAGAGAGACATCCTCAAAGAATTGGGTGAAGTAGTTCAGGATCCGTCAGCGGCAGGGGCTCAAGAAAAGATTGCCTCTCAGCTAGGAATCCTAAATTCCATAACCAACTCCTCCATGTGGCTCATTTCTTATGCAGCCGATGGGGCGAGTAGAGCTGCAGGCACAGGAGTGGCCCTCAGACGTCAGTCCTGGATGCGGCTCTGTAATTTTGCAGACCCCTTTAAGGCGTCCTTCACAAACTCTCCCTTTGATGGGACAACTCTGTTTGGCCCTCAGGTGAAGGACACTTTGACCAGGTGCGAGCAATACGGCAAGACTCTTTCTGCCGTAGGAGTCCGTTTCTCCACCCCTTCTAGACCTTACCCCAAGGGTCAGAAGGGAGGGAAAATGTGGTTCCGGAAATCACAGGGAGTCACGCCTGATGCACGTGGTCAGTTTACCTCCAGAGGCAGAGGGGGTAATAATAACAGACGCCGCCCTAGGGGCAGAGGGGTCCGCAGAATCAGGGCTCCAGAGAGCCTCTCTCTGACAAGCCCTTCCAGCATCCCTGAGGTGTTGCCCGACTGCCCATCCTTGGAGGCAGTCGGGGGAAGATTGTCGCTGTACCCAGAAGCCTGGCTATCCCTCTCTCAAGACAAATGGGTACAGTCCATCATATCCGAGGGTTACAAGATTCCTTTCAAGGAAAGCCCCTTCCCTCAAAAAGGTTCCCTTCCAGACGTTCCACCCGGTGTAAGGGAAATTGCAAAATTAGAGGTGTCAAAGCTTCTAAAGAAAAGAGCCATCCAGCCAGTACCAAAAGATCAGTTAAGAGTCCGGAATCTACTCAAGGTTCTTTTTGGTCCCCAAAAAGACGGGAGACTGGAGACCAATATTAGACCTCAGCAGGCTCAACAAGTCGGTCAAAAAGACAAGGTTTCGGATGGTCACACTTCAATCGATTTTGCCTTTTCTGGGCAAAGACAACTGGATGTGCTCCATAGACCTTCAGGATGCATACTATCACATAAAAATCCACAGACGCTCCAGAAGTTTTCTCCGCTTTCGGCTGGGGACCAGTCATTTTCAATTCAGAGCCCTGCCCTTTGGTCTCACTACAGCCCCCAGAGTGTTCACCAAATGCATGGCAGTGGTCACGGCTCACCTGAGACGTCAAGGATTCCAGTTGTTTCCGTATCTCGACGACTGGCTCCTCTCAGCCACCACCAGGCGTCAACTTCTCCAAGCCAGAGATTACACTCTACGTCTCTGCGGTCACTTAGGAATTTCAGTCAACTTCGAAAAGTCTTCCATATTGCCCTGCCAATCTATTACCTTTATAGGCACAAATCTAGACACTACTCAGATGTCAGCAAACCTAACAAGTCAGAGAATCCTAGATATCCAAAACCACGTTCGGATCATCCTATCCAGCAAAACGGTACAGGCCAGGTTGGTCCTGAAAGTGTTGGGCCTCATGGCAGCTGCCATCACACTTCTTCCTCTGGCCCGTTTTTACATGCGTCTCCTACAATGGATGTTGTTTACCCAATGGTCCTTCCAGCAGCTTCCTATGCGTCACAAGATCCTGGTGACACAAACCTGCAAGAACCATCTATCCTGGTGGACTTCCTCTCCTCTAGTCCATCAGGGCAGACCATTTGTTCCCCCGGCCCCGGTAGCCACGGTCACTTCGGATGCCTCCCTGATCGGGTGTGGGGGGGGGCATTATCAGGGCAGGATGGTTCATGGCACGTGGCAACCGTTCGAATACCACCTGCACATAAATGTCCTAGAGATGAGAGCAGTGCTTTTAACATTGCAAGCTCTCAACGACTTTCTTCCTTTAGGGACTATTGCAGTTCACACGGAAAACATGTCCGTTGTGTGGTACATAACAAGCAGGGCGGAACCAAGTCCTACCCCTTGTGTCGAGAAGCTCTCAGACTTTGGCAATGGGCGATCTCCTCTCATCGGTTTCTGGTAGCAACGCATATCCCCGGGAAAACCAACATAGTAGCGGACGGATTGAGCAGAGCTATACTCATGCCTCACGAGTGGTCTCTCAACCAATCCATAGTGGAGGAGATTTTTCAGAAGTGGGGCCGCCCATGCTGCGATCTTTTTGCTACACCTCAGAACAGCAAATGCCCAGACTTCTCTCTCTTCCCACTTCCGGGCCATCCCCCCAGAGACGCTCTTACCCAAGATTGGCCCCGGGGACTCCTTTATGCCTTTCCTCCCTTTCCTTTGATACCACAAGTACTCCAGAAAGCTACCGTCTTGAGAGCCAAAATGATTCTCATTGCCCCTTACTGGCCTCGACAAATTTGGTTCCCGTTCCTTCATCGCCATCTTTTGGTGCAGCCTTGGCATCTGAACCCAGTTCCAGATCTTCTGACCCACCAGTCGGGTCAACTGCACCGGTCCGTTCCTTCCCTCAACCTCATAGCTTGGTTGCTCCACTTCCTTCCTTAGCCAGGCTTCCTATGATGTCTAACCCCGTAGAGATATCAATGTAGCTTCTCTTAAGTCCTCTACCAGGAGGATTTACTCTAGCAAGTGTAAACGCTTCTCCTTTTGGGCAAAGTCTAAGAACATAGACCCCTTTACTGCCCCTATTCAGTCAGTCTTGGATTTTCTAGTGGAAATTTTTCACTCAGGTTCTTCGTTTTCCACAGTCAAAGTTCAGTTGGCAGCAATCTCCAATTTCCATGTCGGGTTTGCAGGCCACAACATTATGTCCCACAAACTTTGTAAAGCCTTTCTCAAAGGAGTGTTCCTTCTTAAACCCCCTGTTAGAGATCCTCCACCACAGTGGGACCTAAATTTAGTGCTGACATCCTTGATACTTCCCCCTTTCGAACCAGCTGTTTCATGTTCACTAAAATTTCTTTCTTGGAAGACACTTTTTCTAGTCGCTATTACCTCGGCTAGAAGAGTGTCTGAACTTCATGCCCTATGTGTTCGTCCCCCTTATTTGGTCTTCCTCAAGGACAGAGTATCCTTGAGAACCAATCCATCCTTTTTGCCCAAGGTTGCTTCTAAGACAAATTTAAACCAATCCATTGATCTTCCTGTATTTTTTCCAAATTATTCTAACAGGGCGGAACAAAAATTGCATTACCTAGATGTTCATCGCCAACTCGGATATTATTTGGACAACCAGAGAATAAACGAAGATAAAACGTTATGCTGAAGTCCCAGAGTACCAAGACAGATAAATCCAAAAAAGAAAAGTAATATGACACTGCCAAGACGATACCAATAAAAATCATTTATTGTAAAGGTTAGCGCTTTCGGGATAACCCTTCATCAGACATAATTTTAAAAGAACAATACAGCCATATTTAAAATACAGACCATCCAATCATCTACTCACAAAAACCCGCCTATTTTGTAGCACAGGTTTAATAGGTAATACATCATTAAGACCTGGGGGTCTATGTGCTCTTAGATCAACAATCCATTTTGATTCAGCTAAAGCTGTTCTATGTTTCTATGTCTATATACCCTCAGGATTCTGACCCTGATAATCCCACACTAACAGCCAATAACTTTAATTCATTCTTCACCAATTCTATACAAACTCTAGCCAACCAACTATCTCAAGATACTTCTCAACTACATCCAAATACATTAAGAAACACTATCCCTCCCCTACACCTACAACCTGTATCTACCTCCTATATACAAACTCTTCTCCATAAACTAAAACCTACCACCCCTTCCGCAGACAAGCTTCCAGCTGAATTCCTTCAACTAGTAGCAAAAGCCATTGCTTACCCTGTCTCTATCCTAATAAACAGATCCATAAAAGAAGGTATTTTTCCAACAGTCTGGAAGATATCACATATTATACCCCTACATAAAGGAGGCAAATCTTATGATTTCTCCAACTATCGTCCCATAGCACTTCTATCCCCCTTAGCTAAAATCATGGAAAAATGTATGCATAAGCAACTACTCAACCATCTCCTCTATAACAGCTTCCTAGCTGACACTCAACATGGTTTTAGACCTGCTCACAGCACCACCACAGCTTTACTCTCCTTTACAAATACCATAAACTTCAACCGCAACAATAACAAACTTACATCTTCTCTTTTCTTAGACCTATCAAAAGCCTTTGATATGGTGAATCATACACTTCTTCTGCACACACTAAAATCTCTGGCCCTGGATCCCTCTTCCGTAACCTGGTTTTCTTCCTATCTAGAAAACAGTCAGCAAGCCGTACTCTGGAAAAACTCACTATCTACTCTCCTCCCTGTTTCTTTAGGAGTCCCTCAAGGGTCTATCCTAGGCCCACTTCTATTTTCCATCTTTATTAACGACCTCCAATCATCTATCCCTAACACTACCTGCATACAATATGCAGATGATTCCACCATTATTTGCACTGCTTCTTCTCAAACCGAACTCCAAATTCAAACTCAATCAGCCTTCTCAACTGTTGAACAGTGGTTCTCCAATCGCTGTCTACTCCTTAACCCTAAGAAAACTAAATTATTACTCTTTTCACCTACACGTAAATCGACTTTGTCAAACTTCTGTATCACAGCAACTGACAACACCATTATTTCTCCTGATTCTACAACTAAACTTCTCGGAGTTATTATCGATAACAATCTTAACTATGATTGTCAAATCAACAGTACAATAAAAGCAGTTAATAAAAAAATAGGATCCCTGTACAGAATAAAGCCCTTCCTCACACCTGATGCTAGGACAACCTTAGCCCAAACACATCTTATCTCTACCCTTCTGTATGGTTCCCCTATTTACACTAATCTATCTAAAAGTAACCTTAAGAAACTTACTACATCTTACCATAATATTGCCAGATTTGCCACCTTATCCCAATTCAGAGCCCACCACTGTCTAAACCTAAAACAACTACACTGGCTGGAACTCCCTAACAAGCTCATCTTTCAACAACTTTTAATAGCACACAAAATTCTATATCAACCTTCTAAAACACCAGCTCTTTGTAACCTCTTGACTCCCTACATGAACCTGAAACAACTACGTTCCTCTGATAAACTACTTGTTAATATTACTAAAACTATTAATTCTGCAGGCAACTGCCTTTTTTCTAACTCAGTAGGTAAAATATGGAATAATCTTCCATCTGACATCTCTTCTTTGCCCACTCTTCCACTCTTTAAGAAACAACTGTTAAGACATCTTAATAATTTCTGTCTTTGCTCTTGTACCAACCCAGACTAACTTGCTTGCACCTTACTATATCATAAACCTTCCTTAGCCACTTGGACCCCCCCATCTACCTCAACTCTTCACTTGACAAAATATCCCTTTTCCTTGTAAATATTACTTGATTCACTCTAATATTTCCTACCTTCCTTTCTGTATAGCTAGTAGTTAACCTCTCTCTAAATCTCTTTCTAATTTAGCTTTTTTTTAGTTAGTTAAGATCTATAAAATAGGTGATTACATATTATTTTTCCCATTGTATAACACATTTGTACTATGCATTAATTGTATTTTGTAAAATTGTTTTCACCTCTGGAGCTTGTCTCCCCAGGCCTCACTTTCTAAGTTAGCTTTTTTAGTTCATTAAGATCTATAATATATCTGATTACATTTTATTTTTCCCATTGCATAACACATTTGAACTATGAATTATTTGTATTTTTAAAATTGTTTTTACCTCTGGAGCTTCTCCCCGGGCCTCCACTGAAAATGGACATAAATCCAGCTGGACTAGCCCGGTCAACAAATGTAAAATAAATAAAATAAATAAAATAAAAATGTTTAATGTCACCCCCCCCTATCATTAGCCCTAATGTTAACAATGCATCTAAACTTAAAAGTATGTGTAGGGTGTTTACTTATATGTCTATAAAGTGCATTGCTCAAATCACAATTTCTGATGCTACTTAGATGTTGCAAAATCCTAACTTTAAGCATGTTGTTGGTCATGCCTACATAAAAACATGCGCAATCTTCACAATTTGCCATGTATACCAAATGTTGTGTCCTACAGGTTGCCCTACCCTTAAAATAAAAAGTTTTGGTCATGTCTGGATGTTTGAAGTCTATATCACTCTTAATATATACACATGCCTTACAATTGCCACAGGGATGGATACCCATGCTCATATTGGATACAAGCCCTTTGTCTAGGTGTACTTCTTTACATAATAAATCTTTTAAGTTCTTGTTTCTTCTAAAATTAAACATAGGACGTTCACCAACTATATCTCTCAACCCAATATCACTTGTTAATATGTTCCAATTATTTTGCACTATATGACATATATCCTTGATGTTACTACCATAAGTAAAGAAAAGTTTGGGTTTCTCCTTCTTATTTCTATTTGTATCAATATTTTCCTCTCTATCCCTATCTAAACAATTCATCCAGGGCTTATATCTTGTTTTTCTATATTGTTCGTTACTATTCATAACATTATTTACTAAGGTTCTCCCATATCCCCTGTCAGTAAGATGTTGATCTAACCTGGACAATTCCTCATCGTAACATGCATCATCAGAGCACACCCTGGATATCCTGCTCACCTGGCTCTTAACGATGTTGGGAAAGGTGTGCCTTGGGTGCATGCTATCGAAAGATAGCAGTGTATTCTGCCAACATTCTTTTCTGTAAAGCTTCGAATTGAAACCCAAAGCCGTTTGTTCCACACAGACGTCTAAAAATTCTATCTGGGTAAAAGAAGTTTTAGCACTAAAACTCAAAAATGTGGTAGTAGTGTGGAGAAAAGCTAAAAAGCCTTCAAAGTTGGGTAAATCCCCATCCCATAAAATAAAAACATCATCTACAAACCTAACATATAGGACTATGTATTTAAGCCATTCCTGATTGTTTAAAACTTCCTTAGTCTCCCATTTGGATAATACTAAATTAGCGTAAGTGTTAGCACAGGGGGTGCCCATGGCTACCCCCTGTGCTTGTCTATAAAGGGATCCTGGTCCCAGGAAGACATTGTTATTCAAAACCAAGGATAATAGGTTCTCCACGGTAAGTCGCATATGATCGGTTGCTCCCAAATTGCTAATGACTTCTCCCACTGCTGTTATCCCATAATTATGTTCAATAACAGTAAAAAGACTATTAACATCCAACGTGGCCATTAACAATCTCTTTTCTTTCAATTTTACCACCTGGGCTAACAGCCCCAGAAAATGCCCTGTATCTTTTAGTATATTATCAATTTTTTCTAAATAGGGCTTCAAAGTAAATTCTAACAAAATTGAAATGTTTTCTGTGACCCACCCTCTGCCCGAAACAATGGGCCTGAGTGGTGGGTCACTGAAAGATTTGTGAATCTTCGCAAGGCTTTGAATATAGGCGTAACTGGTTTATCTATCTTTAAAAATTCATAGGTTTCTTTTGTTATCAACATTCTTTCTAACAGATCTGTTAATTTACTATGTACGTTGTCAGTTATCATTCTGACCTGCAGTGGATTAACCTGTTCATAGGCTCCATCCATAGTCAGTGTGTCCCTCAACTTTCTATCATACCATTCTGTATCCAACACAACGATGGCTCCACCCTTATCTGCCATCTTGATGGTTATTTCCTTTTTATCCATCAACCCCTGAAGTGCCATTTTCTGTGTCATAGTAAGGTTATAATAACTTCTGGTGTGCCTGCTCTCAAAATATTTAAATAAATCATTCTCACATCCATTCATAAACAAATTGAGTGATGGTGTTAGGTTAGGCACAAAACTACTCGGTTTCCTTGGCCCTACTGTGTCTCTTACTTTGTTATCATATGTTAACTTTAATACAACATTCCTACAAAACAGCATCAAATCAAAAACAATTTCACTGTAAACACACAGTCTACTTGGAACAAAGGTGAGCCCTTTGTTTAATACTTCAAGTTCATCTGTATTCAACAGAACTTTAGATAAATTGTATACAATACCAGTAGACATGCTATCAGTCATTGTAGGGTTCTCCGACGTTTCTCCACATTTCTGTCCTCGCTTAAGGACCTTTTCCAGGCACCCTTCTTTCTCACTGGTGCCGGAAGATTCCCCAAAAAATGTAATGCACCCTGGTTAGTTTTCGGGCGGGCCCCCATTTCATTATTATGTCCATTCACTATCCCTACTGTCTCAGTCATTTTATCTAAAGTTCTGTTGAATACAGATGAACTTGAAGTATTAAACAAAGGGCTCACCTTTGTTCCAAGTAGACTGTGTGTTTACAGTGAAATTGTTTTTGATTTGATGCTGTTTTGTAGGAATGTTGTATTAAAGTTAATATATGATAACCAAGTAAGAGACACAGTAGGGCCAAGGAAACCGAGTAGTTTTGTGCCTAACCTAACACCATCACTCAATTTGTTTATGAATGGATGTGAGAATGATTTATTTAAATATTTTGAGAGCAGGCACACCAGTAGTTATTATAACCTTACTATGACACAGAAAATGGCACTTCAGGGGTTGATGGATAAAAAGGAAATAACCATCAAGATGGCAGATAAGGGTGGAGCCACCGTTGTGTTGGATACAGAATGGTATGATAGAAAGTTGAGGGACACACTGACTATGGATGGAGCCTATGAACAGGTTAATCCACTGCAGGTCAGAATGATAATTGACAACGTACATAGTAAATTAACAGATCTGTTAGAAAGAATGTTGATAACAAAAGAAACCTATGAATTTTTAAAGATAGATAAACCAGTTACGCCTATATTCAAAGCCTTGCCGAAGATTCACAAATCTTTCAGTGACCCACCACTCAGGCCCATTGTTTCGGGCAGAGGGTGGGTCACAGAAAACATTTCAATTTTGTTAGAATTTACTTTGAAGCCCTATTTAGAAAAAATTGATAATATACTAAAAGATACAGGGCATTTTCTGGGGCTGTTAGCCCAGGTGGTAAAATTGAAAGAAAAGAGATTGTTAATGGCCACGTTGGATGTTAATAGTCTTTTTACTGTTATTGAACATAATTATGGGATAACAGCAGTGGGAGAAGTCATTAGCAATTTGGGAGCAACCGATCATATGCGACTTACCGTGGAGAACCTATTATCCTTGGTTTTGAATAACAATGTCTTCCTGGGACCAGGATCCCTTTATAGACAAGCACAGGGGGTAGCCATGGGCACCCCCTGTGCTAACACTTACGCTAATTTAGTATTATCCAAATGGGAGACTAAGGAAGTTGGGAATGGCTTAAATACATAGTCCTATATGTTAGGTTTGTAGATGATGTTTTTATTTTATGGGATGGGGATTTACCCAACTTTGAAGGCTTTTTAGTTTTTCTCCACACTACTACCACATTTTTGAATTTTAGTGCTAAAACTTCTTTTACCCAGATAGAATTTTTAGACGTCTGTGTGGAACAAACGGCTTTGGGTTTCAATTCGAAGCTTTACAGAAAATAATGTTGGCAGAATACACTGCTATCTTTCGATAGCATGCACCCAAGGCACACCTTTCCCAACATCGTTAAGAGCCAGGTGAGCAGGATATCCAGGGTGTGCTCTGATGATGCATGATACGATGAGGAATTGTCCAGGTTAGATCAACATCTTACTGACAGGGGATATGGGAGAACCTTAGTAAATAATGTTATGAATAGTAACAAACAATATAGAAAAACAAGATATAAGCCCTGGATGAATTGTTTAGATAGGGATAGACAGGAAAATATTGATACAAATAGAAATAAGAAGGAGAAACCCAAACTTTTCTTTACTTATGGTAGTAACATCAAGGATATATGTCATATAGTGCAAAATAATTGGAACATATTAACAAGTGATATTGGGTTGAGAGATATAGTTGGTGAACGCCCTATGTTTAATTTTAGAAGAAACAAGAACTTAAAAGATTTATTATGTAAAGAAGTACACCTAGACAAAGGGCTTGTATCCAATATGAGCATGGGTACCCATCCCTGTGGCAACTGTAAGGCATGTGTATATATTAAGAGTGATATAGACTTCAAACATCCAGACATGACCAAAACTTTTTATTTTAAGGGTAGGGCAACCTGTAGGACACAACATTTGGTATACATGGCAAATTGTGAAGATTGCGCATGTTTTTATGTAGGCATGACCAACAACATGCTTAAAGTTAGGATTTTGCAACATCTAAGTAGCATCAGAAATTGTGATTTGAGCAATGCACTTTATAGACATGTAAGTAAACACCCTACACATACTTTTAAGTTTAGATGCATTGTTAACATTAGGGCTAATGATAGGGGGGGGGGTGACATTAAACATAGAACAGCTTTAGCTGAATCAAAATGGATTGTTGATCTAAGAGCACATAGACCCCCCAGGTCTTAATGATGTATTACCTATTAAACCTGTGCTACAAAATAGGCGGGTTTTTGTGAGTAGATGATTGGATGGTCTGTATTTTAAATATGGCTGTATTGTTCTTTTAAAATTATGTCTGATGAAGGGTTATCCCGAAAGCGCTAACTTTTACAATAAATGATTTTTATTGGTATCGTCTTGGCAGTGTCATATTATTTGGACAGAACAAAGCAATTTAGGAAGTCCGATCAGCTCTTCCTTTCTTATGCTGAAAATAAAAAAGGTCTCCCTGTTTTTAAAGTGACCTTATCTAGATGGCTATCTTCCACCATTTCTGACATTTATCAGCTTAGGGGCAAACAGCTGAACTCAAAACCTAAAGCTCATTCCACAAGAGGTCTAGCCACTTCTACAGCTTTTCAGGCTAGGCTACCCTTAGATACTATTTGTGCAGCAGCCACTTGGGCCACTCCTCATACCTTCGTTTCTCATTACAAATTGGATTTGGCCTCCAGGGACAGGGCAAGCTTTGGTTCCACTGTTCTCAAGAGTCTGTTCCATTGAGCCACCCAGGATAGAGGTGCTAGGGACGTGGTCCCATCCAGCAAGAATGAAGGCGAGATTGACAACTTAACATTTAGAAGTTATGTACCTACCATAACGTTCCATGTTAGTTGTCTTCTCTCGCCTTCTTTCTTGCGTCCCTCCTTCCTGTCCCCCTAGCCTGGACAGACCTTGATCTCCCCTTTTTCTCCGGAAGAATCTTCTTCCTTGGACACCAGATAGTTCTTGTCCTGATTACCTGGTTTCCCTTCATCATTTTTAGGTTAGCTGTTCCTCTTTTCTTAGTGGAAAGTTTTATAGGCAGTTTTTCCTCTAGATACCAAACGAGATCTGGGTAATTACCGCCTTGCATCATGGGATATGGGGCTGCCTCGAGCTGGTAAAAGTGACTCTCGAGCTTAGCAAGTGCCGAGTCGGAGCCGAGGATCGGCTCCGAACCCATCCAGCAAGAAAGAAGGCGACAGAAGACAACTAACATGGGACGTTATGGTAGGTACATAACTTCTAATTTTAAAGGCTCAAGCCACGCCCATTAGGAGTTAAAGGTACACCAAAAGAGCTGTACTGGAGGGAATGAGTTAAGCTAGTCATCAGTTCTCCAGTCCTCAGTGTGGTGCTTTTGCAGCCCCTGAAGCCTGCTCCTGTGAATTTACAGGCTGCTACCGAGACCCTTTCAGAGTCCGGTATGCCGCGAGATTCTTCTTTGACTAAGGCTGCTGTGGATGTCTCTACCTTGGATTGGTCCAGAGCTGCTGAGCAGGCACCGGCTTCTGAGGAAGTACTTTGCACTACCGATACTTGACACAGACTGACAACGACTTTCGTGTCTTCAGTTCTTCCTAAGACTACAGAGTTTCTTAGGCCCAGGGTACGAACCACACCCAAAAAAAACGACCCAAGCTCAGGCACTTGCTTCCTTGCCTCAGTCTCAAATGTTTAAAATGGCAGAAGACCCTATTATGCTTATTAGGGGAAGCCAGGCTACCCCTTCCAAAAGAAAGAGAGACTTGTCCCCAGTAGTTTTATCTGAACAAGAGTCCGATGACTGATGCATCTGAATATGAAGACATGCAACCCCTCTCTGCTTATGAGGATTTTGATGTACAGGAATCCATTCCTTCTGCCTCTCCACCCGAGGATTTTTCATTTGAACCCTACATACTTTAAGGGAGCATTTCCAATAGGAATGTCAGAACTACCCACAGTCAAAAAAGAGACTCGGGGAATTCTTAGATCTGCCATAGCACAGATCCTTGGCCATTCCCCCTGTCCTGGATGTTGTGGATGATGTTTTCATGGAATCCAGTCTGACTCCTGATACCCTTCCTCCTGCTCCCAGGAAACCTGACTGGTATTACAGAGTCCCTGACTCTCACAAATTTATTTTCAAAAATCCTACTGCTGACCCAGAGGTCATCTCTCAAGGACCTAAAGGAATCAAAGCAACTTTAGCTAAGAATCCCACCCCCTCAGATAGGGATTCCCAAGGATTAGACAGATGGGGTAAAAAAAAAGTATACACCTCTTCTACTCTTGCTATTCGAGCATTAAATTGTCAGCTCCACATGCTGAAATATCAGCAACATACCATGGAACTCCTCAAAGAAAAAATATCTTCTTTTCCTGCTTGTGCAGAAAATAAAGAATTACAAGAAGTAACTAAGCACACCTTACAGTGTGGTTTTGAAGCCCTAGAAGCATCTTGCAGGGCAGCAGTCACTGGTTCTCTCCTTAGGAAGGCATGTTTGGCTTAAGGAACAGCCCTTACCAGCCCATGTTAAATGCAAATTACTGGACACACCCTTGAACAAAGACAACATATTTGGCACCAAAGCAGAAGAGGTTTTAAAAAAGATGGAAGAAAAAGCTAAATTCATGCAGACAGTTAAAGACTTCTTACAGGTCCAGCCACCGAGGTTCAGTAGGTATTGCCCCTCCAAGCACTGGTCCTTTCCTGCCCCCTCCAGGCCAGCTCAGCCCACATCTAGGGTAATTGGACCACCCAGACAACAACCCCAGGGAATGCAGATATCTAAGCAATGGAGTTCCTCCTGTTCAAAAACAGGGCGTGCAAAGCCACCCCCGTATGGCAAGAACTCACAATGACTTTACACTTCCACCCCCTACCTCTGCCTACCTGCTTATGCCCCTAGGAGGAAAACTCTCCTTCATTCAAGGAACTGGACCACCATTACCAACGACTGATGGCTCCTCAACATAGTGTCCCAGGGATACAGATTTTACTTCCACACTCTGCCAACCCCAAAAGGATTCCCAGATCTTCCCCCAAACCAGTGGGCAGAGGCCAAAAAGCAAGTCCTTTCCTAGCTCTCCATGAGGGCAGTACAGCATGTTCTTGCAGACCAGATAGGCCAAGGTTTCTACTCCAGACCCTTCTTGGTACCCAGAAAAGAGGGCACATGACGCCCCATCCATGATCTATCCATTCTAAACTCCTTTCTGGTGATACCAAAATTCAGAATGCTCACCCTCCAGCAACTTTTACCAATGCTTTCAAAGGATGCTTGGTTAGTCACCCTAGACTTGAGGCCTACCTACACATCCCAATCAGGGAATCATGCAGGAAATACCTACGTTTCAGGGCAGGATCTTTGCACTTTCAGTTCTCTGCGCTTCCCTTTGGCTTATCTACTGCTCCCAGAGTTTTCACAAAATGTCTGGCTCCCACCATTGCTTTTTGCAGACAAAGAAATATTCAAATTTACCCAAACTTAGACGACTGCCTGATTTAAGCAGACAGTCAGGAAAAGCTGTTACAGCACCTGACCTTTGTAAAGGACCTACTGGCCTCCTTGGGGTGTACTATCAACAAAAAGAAATCAAAACTAGTCCCCACATACAAAATTGTATTCCTGGGAGCAAGCCTGGACACAGCATCCCAGATGGCATTCCTTACTCCAGAAAAACAAGCCTACCTCCTGACAGGCTATTTCTCTCAACTAGCCCACCAGATCCCAGTTATCCGCAAGGAAAATCCTGCAAGCTCTAGGGTTCATGGCCTCCTGCATTCTACTCATTCCATATGCCAGATTGCATATGAGGAAACTACAATGGTAACTAAAAAGCCTTTGGTGTCAACACTCTTAGGACCTGGAAACTATCATACCTATGATACCCTGTCTAGGGAAAGATTTTCTTTGGTGGGCAGCAGCATGCAACCACAACAAGGGGCTTCTCTTTTCACAACCCCACGCCGCCCAGACCCTAACCACAGATGCATCAGATTATGCCTGGGGTGCACACCTGGACAAAGGTGCATTCATGGCCATTGGAACCCAAATCAAATGCATCTGCACATCAACTAAAGGAGATGCTAGCTGTTCAGCACGCCATGACAGCTTTCAGACCGCTACTCTCCCCAGAGCCTCTACTGATCAAAACAGACAACACCACAGTAATGTGGTATATCAATAAGCAGGGAAGGACTCGCTCTTATTCTGTCTGCAAGCTCGCTATGACCCTTTGGCACACGGCCTCAGCCATGCAACTACACCTGATAGCACAATTCCTGCTAGGCTCCCTCAACTCTCTGGCAGACAACTTAAGCAGAAACCTGCTAGACCCACATGAGTGGCAGCTAGACCACAGAACCTTCACTCTTGTAACCCAGAAATGGGGCACCCCAAAGGTGGACCTCTTTACCTTCCACTCCAGTCATCAGCTCAGCAAATTCTGCACCAGGAACCTCAAAATAAGGCCTGGAAAGTGGATGCTCTATCCTTCCAGTGGGTGAACCTCTCTGTCTACGCATTTCTCCCTCTATCACTCATTTCAAGGGTACTCTAAAAATAAGGGAAAATGAGGGCAATCCTGATTGCCCCAGATTGGCCACGCCAGCACTGGTACCCACTGCTGCACAGGCTGTCACCCCTGCCACCATGGCACCTGCCTCACATCCCAACACTCCTGACCCAGGGGAATGGAGAATTCATGCATCTCCAATTGTAGACCCTCAACCTGGCAATCTGGCTTATTCCCTGACCTCTCCTCAAGCTGCCAGCCTAAGCAAACAAGTCCTAGATGTTATGCATGAGGCCAGATACCCCAGCACTAGAAAGTCCTATGCTGACAAGTGGGAAAGGTTTTGCAGCCGGATCCAGGCTAAGGGAGCCAGAACGGCATAGCCCTCCCTACCTCTCATCCTGGATTACCTAACAGACCTACTACACAGGGGTCTATCCTTCTCTTCTATTAAATTTCATGCCTCTGCCTTCTCTGTTCATTACAGCACAGAGCCACCTCTCTTCTCACATCCTCTCGTTAAACAGTTCCTAAGAGGGGCTAACAACTTAAGGCCACCCAGAAGAAATCCTACCTTAGCGTGGGACCTTAACTTTGTGTTGGAAAAGCTCACAGCTCTGCAGCTTCAGCAGAGTTAAAATTCCTCTCTTGGAAGACAGCCTTGCTTCTGGCCATCACTTCAACTAGAATAGTATCAGAGCTACAAGCACTCACAGCTGTAGAGCCCTTCATCATTTCCATGCTGACTGGGTCTCCCTCAGGACTAACCCATCCTTCATGCCTAAAGTGGTGTCCAGTGTGGCTCTCAACCAATCCATTCATTTGCCCAACTTTTTCCGTAACCCACAAAACAAGGGGGAAAGGTTTCTGCCCTCTCTAGATGTGCACAGACAGCTCAGATTCCATCTGGACAGGACTAAAGCCTTTAGAAAAACTGATCGATTGCTTGTCTGCTTCGCAGCAGGGGCAGATGGCAAGGCTATATCCAAACCACAACAGGGGCAGAGGGCAAGGCTATATCCAAACAATCACTCTCCAAATGGATAGCACACTGCATCCATTTCTGCTACAGACAGCACGGGAAACCACCACCAAAGGGGGTCAGGACACATTCCACCAGGGCAACCTCCACCTCTGCAGCTTTTCTCAGAGGGGTCTCCACCAGGGACAACCTGGAGGCTGCAACATGGACATCTCTTAATGCCTTTACCAAGCATTGCCATCTGCCTATCTTCTCCAAATCCATGGCAGGCTTTACCACCACAGTCTTGCAGGGCATCCTAGCCAGTCCCTAGTCTTCTTGACTGCCTCCACCATTTTCTTCAGCTTTGGGAATCAACCCAAATGTGATGACTGCAACATTGAAACACGAAGAACATAGTACAGTTGTGTACACTTACTATAAAAGTAGATGTTCGAGTGTATTCACTGTTGCAGTCCTGGTTTCCCTCCCTCATCTCTCTCTCTTACTCTCTCCTTACAGGGAGCTTTTGGTATTTACTTTCTACTGGTGGTGTTCTTCCACCTTAATGGATTCCTGCAAGTAAGGTGTCTGCAAGGTCCCAAAATACCAACATGAACCAAAAAATAACCAGCAGATAGTGGAAGCCATAAAAATATATATTAATTCACTTGAGTCAAGACATCAGTATACAAATATTGCAAACCGGTTTCTGCTTAAAAGTCACTAAGCCTTCATCACTTAAGCCGAAACCAGTTTGTAATATTTGTATATTGATGTCTTGACTCAAGTGAATTAATGTATGTTTTTATGGCTTCCACTATCTGCTGGTTATTTTTTGGTACTTCCACCATAACCTAGCTCCCTGTTTGGGGGCTGACAGGGCAAGAAGAACTGATGTAATGGCGTCAGCTGCCTGTTTTTATACCACTGACAACCTGACGTCAATCCTGGAGCAACAGCAACCAATGCAGAAATATTAAGTCTCTGATATTTGGGCCGACTGAGGGCTACCCCTGGCAGGATAGCCCAAATGTGTGATGACTGCAACAGTGAATACACTCAAACATCTACATTTATGGTAAGCATACACAACTGTACTTTACAAACAAGCTGAGCAGAACCAGGAGAGATCCTCATGAATGGAAACTAGATAATTGGGTTCTTCAGGATTTGATCCATCTGTAGGAAGTTTCTCAAGGAGATCTCTGCATCCTTTCCGAACAGTCAGCTGGCAAGATTCTCTTCCAGGTCTCGTTGCAGGAAGGTGTGGAAGACAGATGCCCTCTCTCTTCTTTTGACAAGTATGTTACTTTATGCTTTTCTACCCTTTCCAGTAGTACATTGGGTACGTGTAAAGGTTCAGAAATCCTCAAAATCATTGTGGTGACTCCCTTCTGTCCTAGGCAACCGTGGTTCTCCCTTATTTTGTAACTGGCCAGGGACATTTACCACAGGCTTCCTCACAGACTGGATATCCTCAAAGAAGAACAGAGATACTTGATACACCCTGACATTAGTCAGCTTCAATTGACTGCCTGGATAATGGGGACTTGATTCCTTTTAAGCACCTGTTTACCGAGGACTTGCAGTAGGTACTTGTGGAGGCAAAAAGCCTGCTACTAGAAAATTATAGATTAGAAAATGGAAAAGGTTTTGTTGGTTCCAGCAACATAACCAGCACCCTTTCAAAGTAGTTGTTCCCTGGTTTTACAATATTTGTGTAAGTTACTATCCTTTGTTCTTTATTATTTCACTTTCAAGGTTTGTTTTTTGGCCATTTCAACATTTTTGCCCAGGAATACTCCTCTTTCTGTGCAGTCTCATGTCAAAATGTTATTGAAAGGGGTTTTGCATAAGAGACCTCCAAGAAAACCAGTGGCCACTCCTTGGGATCTTAACTTAATGTTAGATAAACTATCACATTGAACCAGCTAATCTGTCTGACTTGAGGCTCTTAACATGGAAAAAAGTTTGCTCTGACCTCTGAAAGCGGAGTTGCAGACTCTAATGGTGAGTCAGTCCTGTCTCTGTCTGAGAACTAATACTCCTTTTATGTTTAAAATGATATTCAAGTTTACTTTAAACCAAACTTTCATGTTCTCTGTTTTCTTTCCTGAACCTATAAGTGAGGGAGAAAGGATACTCCATACTTTGGATGTGCGCAGACAACTCAAGTGGCTATATTGACGGAACTAAATCTTTCAGATCATTGGATCAGTTGATATCCTTCCATATCACTGTTGCAGTGTTATTTACCTAAGGGATCTTCTGCCAAGAATATCCCAACTTCTGGCCGGTATACCAATGCCTTTAGGTTTTATAGGCACTGTGCATCACACATGTGCTTTCCTGCACAAAGTGTAGGGCATACAGGTGACACATGGATGCAAACTCTCAGAACTTCTTTGCCTCCAGTTAGAATGCCATTATTGAATGTCAGTCTGAACTCCCTTCTTCTGTGGTGATTACCAAGCTGCTTTCATATAAGTGCCTTGTTGGGGTTTCTTCTCTCCTTTTTTCTGTTTTATATGGTATTTGTATTCCAGTCATCCAGTAAGTGAAAATGTCAGTGTGGGAGTCAGATTCCCCACAAAGACCATCATGACCAGTGACACTTTTTTTTGCTTGGGTGCTTTCCACAACCATACACAGTGTTCCGTCTGCCAAGCGTTTGTGCCCAAGACACTACTTAGTCATTGTCTCCTCCTTGGCCATAAATCTTGAGAGCCAGTGACTTAGCTGTTTGTTCAGGGTGCTGTGGTAGAATCCTCCTGTCCCAAGGGCCAGATGTCTGCCAAGAAGAAGGCAGAAAGATTAAGCTTATCCGGTTGTTGTCCAGCCTTCCCTGGATGTCTGTCTAGAGGCTAGTGAAAGCCTTGGAGACTACTAGTATTTGCTTTTGGACTGCTCTACTGCGACCCCGTTGGAGGCCAGCACTGATCCAAATTCTCGCACTTTCTTGGAGGCTTTTCCTACATCTGCGCCTGATATTGAGGAGGAACATCGGCTGATAATTTCAGAGCAAGGGATTCTCCGATTTTAGTGAGAGAAGAAATTCCTGCCACCATTATTGATTCTCATCAGGGGTCTGACCCTCTGAGGGTTTTCCGGGGGGGGACACCCCACAGAAAATTAAACGTATCCCTCTTGTTAAAGATCCCTAGCGTGAACTGCAGGATTTTACTTGGAGTTTGTTTAATGCTTTAATGGCCTTGAAGTCTCCTCAAGAGTCCTATTAAAGAGGACTAGTGAGTTGGATTCCTCGGATGAAGACTTGGATTTCGGAGAGTGTACCTGGCTTATTCTTTCCCTCTGGACTATGATTCGGATGAAGCGGATTCTTTTAAGTCCATCTGTCTTTTAGAGGTGCTATTGCCTGCATGATGGAATATTTTAAGTGAGACTGTTCCCAGGTCTCTGACATTCAAAAGAGATAGTATGAGCTCCTACAAATGGAGTCTCCCAAACCATCAGATGTCCTTCCTGCCTCTGACTCAGCCTCCACTACCAAAGAAACTTCATAGGTTCTATAAGTGCCCTTCTGCTGATCCTTCAGTGATTTCAGTTTCTGTTGACAAAACCCTCTAACTTGTTGATATGTATGAAGCTTCTTCCTTCTCATAAGGATAGCTGGGCCATGGAAAGGTTGGGCAAGAACGTTTATACTGCTGCTACCCTGTCTTTTAGTGCCATTACTTAGCAGACTGATATGACTGGGTATGATGTCCTTCAAGAATGCAACTGCAGTCATAACATGTGGGTTGTCCTGCCTCAGGCAGCCCTCGGTCGGCCGGATTCCTAAGTCTGGGTCCGACGGCTGATGTCGCATTTCTCTCCGACGTCAGAGCGGCTAGAGTACATAAGCATCAGCCGACGCCATTTTCTTCAGTCTTTCTTGCCGCGCGGTGCCCGAAGCAGAAGCAGTTCGCAAGTGCCGGTCGGTCAGCTCCTGTATTCTACAATACCGAAGTCATCAAAAAAGCTAAGTACCCCGTTGGGGACCTTTTCTTGCCTCAGCCGATGTCAGAAATTACTGAAAAAGTTAACAATTGTCTTTTTTGTGGTAAACAAATACCTCATAAGGATTTCCACTCTTACTGCCTCCCTTGCCTGGGCCCAGACCACGACGTCTCAGCCTGTGTAGCCTGTGCTCGCTTCAACAAGCGCACTCTCAGGCGCCGGGCGGAGTTCGCTGAAGATTTTTTCGGCAATAAATTTGCTTACACCATGCCGTCGGATCTTCCGACATCGCACACTCCCAAAAAGCGAAAAGACCGGGACCGACATCCTCGGCCCGCGTCTACCACCGACTCCACGCCAAACCCTAGCGTGAGTGCTCTGGTTCCCTCTGAGACGGTCTCTCCACCGCTCCGAACCGAAGACACCGCATTACCGATGACTCCGATTCCAGACATTACTCCGCCAGTTATAGATTTTCCTCCGGATACCGAAACAGAGGAAATGCCCGAGACCATTGCTGTAGACAAGGTCACTCCTGCACGTGGAGCTGCCAGGCCTCCTATGGCCATGTCTATTAAGGCCTACACTAGGGCTAAGGCAACCAGCAAAACAAAGCATATTACTTATAAATCCTTACCTCAGCCGACTCCGGAGACACAAATTATGTCCATGGCTGCTGATTTAATTTCCATGATTTGAGGCTCACAGGCCCATCCTGAGAGAGCATCCCAGCCTCCTCCTGATAAAAGGCCCCGGGTTGAACCCTCTGACCCTACTCCTTCAGATGAAGACTCTGAGGGCTCTGTCCACTCTGATAGCCAGGAAGAGCTCTTCCAGACCTATGAGGACTCGGATGCAGAAGATTCCATCCCTTCGGCCTCCCCTCCTGAGGATATTTCTTTTGGGGAGGTTCTGCACACCATGAGGGAACATTTCAAGTGGCAAGGTCAGGAATATTCTGATTCTAGGAAACGCCTTAGGACTTTCCTTAAGAAGCCTCAGCACAGGCCCTTAGCTATTCCTCCTGTACTTGATGTTCTGGATGATTTGTATTCTGACTCTAGTGCTACCCCTGATTCTCTTCCTCCTGCTCCAGCCAAGCCAGACAGGTATTACAGGGTCCCAGAAACTCATTCCCATTTATTCAGGGCCCATACTGCTGATTTGGAAACTATTTCACAGGGGCCTAAAGGAGTTTCAGCCTCCACCTCAAAAAACCCTTTGCCCTCCAACAGGGAAGTGAGGTCATTAGAGATGGGGCAAAAGGTTTACACATCCACTAACTTAACTATGAGAGCTTTAAATTGTCTTTTTTCATATGTTACAATATCAGGATTATCTCTTCGAAGATTTACAAAAAACATTAGCTTCTCCTGATCCTTTAGACAGGAAGACTTTGCAGGAAGCTGTACACAACACTCAGCAAGTAAGCAATCACTTCCTGCAGTGTGGATATGATGCACTGGAAGCTTCATGTAGGGCAGCTATGACAGGGGCAGTGATTCGTAGACATGCTTGGTTAAAAGATCAACCTCTACCAGATCATGTAAAAGCAAAACTTTTGGATGCACCTTTGGAAAAGAACAAGCTTTTTGGTGCAAATGCTAAGGATGTGTTAAAGACCATCGAAGAAAAAGCAAAATCAGTTCAGACTGTGAAAGATTTCCTCCAGGTTCAACCCCCCAGATTCAGTAGGAATTGGCCTTCAAAAAACTGGTCCTTTCCTAATCCAGAAAAGTTTCAAAGGGGTCAGAACAGACGTGGCCGAGGAAGAGGCCAATACAGAGGCCCTTACAGGGGACGACAATGGCAGCCAGGAAACCAAAGGAGTGACGCAGGGGTTTCACCTGCCCAACAACCACAAACTCAATGACTTTCCTCTACTACCGCCTACCAGGGAACAACTAGAAGCTCCCTTGGGCGGGAAATTATCTCTGTTTGCAGAAAACTGGCACAGACTGACAAAGGACAAATGGATTTTGGACATTATAGACCGAGGGTACAGGTTTCATTTTCATACCTTACCAAGAAAACAAGGCATGCCAAACCTACCACAAAATCAGAGGGCAGAGGCTATCAAGCAAATCACTCTGCTGACTCGAATTAAAGCAATAGAAAGAGTTCCATAACAAGAACAAGACCAGGGGCTTTACTCAAGACTGTTACTTGTTCCAAGAAAAGAATCTCAATGGAGACCAATACTGGACTTGTCCGCATTAAACACCTTTCTCATAGTACCAAAGTTCAAAATGCTGACTCTACAGCAACTCCTTCCCATGCTGGGCAAGGAGTCGTGGCTGATTACTCTGGACCTCAAGGAGGCATACCTGCATGTCCCTATCAGACACAGCTGCAGAAGATACCTCAGATTTCTTGCAGGGCCAGAGCATTATCAATTCTCAGCATTGCCATTTGGCTTATCTACTGCGAGGAGAGTATTTACAAAATGCCTGGCTTCAGTAATTGCTCATTGCAGGCTCCAGGGTATACAAAGTTACCCGTACCTGGACGACTGCCTCATACAAGCGGACGACAAATTGATGACAAAAAACCTGGATTATGTCATACGATTACTTCAAGCTCTGGGATACACAGTCAACTTCCAAAAGTCAAGACTGCAGCCATCCCAGCAAATAATCTTCTTAGGAGCCAAACTAGACACAGCCTCTCAGATGGCTTACCTGACAGAAGACAAGCAAGAGAAGTTAACTCATTACTTCAAAGGTTTAGCAAAACTCACCCAGATGACTGCAAGGAGATTCCTACAGGCCCTGGGTTACATGGCATCCTGCATTCTACTGGTTCCATTAGCAAAACTACACATGAGAAAGCTTCAATGGTACCTCAAAAGCATTTGGTCTCAACACAGCAACAACTTGGAGACAATCATACCACTCATTCCATGCCTACAAAAGGAATTCCTATGGTGGGCCTCGGTGAGCCAGGAAAACACAGGTATGTCATTCAAAACCACAGATAACACAGACCATGACTACAGACGCCTCAGACCTTGGATGGGGGGCGCACATGGAAGGCAGGTGTATACAAGGATAATGGTCTCCAAAGGAAACACATCTGCATATAAACCAAAAGGAAATGCTGGCAGTAATGCATGCCATCGAGGCTTTTCAACACCAACTCCAGCAAGGCCATTTAATGATACGGACAGACAACACCACTGTGATGTGGTACATAAACAAGTAGGGGGGCACCCACTCTTACCCCCTTTGCAGACTGACAATGCAGCTTTGGGAGAAATCACTGAGCCTAAACATCCAGTTACAATCCCAGTTTGTTCCAGGAAAAGACAATGTGTTGGCGGACAGCCTAAGCAGGAATTTCACAGATCCACACGAGTGGAGGTTACATCCGAAGGCCTTCAGACAACTCACTTCGACATGGGGCAAGCCAGAAGTGGACCTATTTGCCTCTCACCTCAACCATCTTCTACCAAAATTTTGCACAAGGACATACCATCCAAAAGCTTGGAAAATAGATGCCCTCTCATTCAACTGGAACTCCCTAGCAATCTATGCATTCCCACCTCTGCCACTGATGACCTCAGTATTACTAAAGATCAAAGCAGAGAAGCCCAAGGGAATCATAATAGCTCCGGATTGGCCAAGACAACACTGGCACCCACTTCTACGGAGCATATGTCACACCAGGAGGTGGGCCCTCCCTCAGTGGCCTCTACTTTTGACTCAACACAATTTCGAAACACTACATCCAAATCTTCAGACACTGTAGCTAACAGCCTGGGAGATCCCATAAATAACTTCAGCTTATCTCTCTCCAAGGAAGTTCAGCGGATACTAACAGAGGCTCGAAGACCATCCACCAGAAAGGTTTACTTAGCAAAGTGGAAAAGATTCAGCAATTGGAATACCAGCAAGGGACATGATGCATCATTGTTGAACATCCCACTCATCTTGGAATATTTGGCAGATATGTTAAAGAACGGCCTCTCATATTCTTCCATAAAGATACATGCATCTGCTATTTCAGCTAGATACAACACTGATCCTCCTGTTTTCTCTCACCCCTTACTAAGACAATTCCTCAGGGGAATCAAGAACATTAAGCCACCAAGAAAGGCCCCAGTGCCAGCCTGGGACCTCAATTTTGTATTTGAAAAACTGACTCTACCTCCTTTTGAGCCAGCAGCTTCAGTTGACTTGCAATTTCTCTCATGGAAGACAGCTTTCCTGTTGGCAATTACCTCAGCAAGAAGGGTTTCGGAGCTACAGGCCCTAATGGCAATACCACCCTTTATTATTTTTCACAGAGACAGGGTTTCATTAAGGACCAACCCTACTTTTATGCCAAAGGTGGTATCTAGGGTTTCTCTAAATCAAGCCATTCATCTGCCTGCTTTCTTCCCCAATCCTGAGAATAAGGGGGAAAGACTTTTGCATACCTTGGACATTCACAGACAACTTCGATACTACCTGGACAGAACCAAGGCCAGTAGGAAGTCTGAACAACTTTTTGTAGCTTACGCCCCTGCAGTCCAAGGAAAAGCAATTCCAAAACAGGCTATTTCTAAATGGATTGGACATTGCATCAGATTCTGTTATTCCTTTTATGGAAAGACTGTTCCAGCCAATGTCAGACCACATTCCACCAGAGCTACAGCCACCTCTACAGCATTCTTAAGAGGGGTGCCTACCAAGGACATTCTAGAAGCTGCTACATGGAGCTCCGTGCATACATTCTCCAAACACTACAATCTCCCTCTATATTCCAGATCTAGAGCAGGCTTTGCTTCGGCAGTCCTGCAGGGTTTGATTGCCACACCATCTCTTTCCTAGAGAATACCTCCTCCCCCAGCTAAGCTATGGTATTCTACCCACATGTTATGACTGCAGTTGCATTCTTGAAGGACATAGTACAGTTTTGTAACTACCATAAATGTAGATGTCCGATAGACATGCAACTGCAGTCGGATTTTCCCTCCCTCTATACCCCTCTATGCCTAGGGTCCACTCCTATCCCTGTTACTCTTAGCTGGGGATATTTGTTATGGTGTATTTGTTTTATTGCTCATTTATTTGTTTGGAATCCTGTTTTTGTCTTCCAATTTGATTACAGCCTTCCTTGGAGGGCACCTGGCATCTGGGGCAAGAAACACTGAAGAAAATGGCATCTGCTGATGCTTATGTACTCCAGCCGCTCTGATGTCGGAGAGAAATGTGACATCAGCCGACGTCGGACCCAGACTTTGGAATCCGGCCGACCGAGGGCTGCCTGAGGCAGGACAACCCACATGTTATGACTGCAGTTGCATGTCTATCGGACATCTACATTTATGGTAGGTACAAAACTGTACTTTTTGGCCCTCCTTTCCCAAGTACCTAATGGGGCATCTGACCTTCCTGATTCTGATGGGAAGCTTCTGCCCTTCTAGTGCTGGGGTATACTTCTCAGCTTGCCTGTCACTCAATAAAATGCAGCTGTGCTGCAGCTGATGCTTTTGGATTCAGTGATGAGGCGTGTTATTCTTGGCTATGTCTTTAGGCGTAATGAGATATTGAAGCCAAGTTCTTGGATGCCCCTCTGGATAGCAGAAATCTTTTTGTGACAGCTGCTGCTGCTGATGATTTTAAGTTCTTCTAGGATAATGGTAAGGTCTTGCAGGAAATTAAACATATTTTTGTCTCTCCTACCCCCAAATTCTAGATAAATTATTCTGCTAAGTCTGCCTTTGTTCGTAGAAAGACTCACCCTCTTCTTAAAGGTAAGAAGGGCTCTAGGCATGTTCCTTCTGGTAAGTCTACTTAGAATCCTCCTTCCCAGAAACCTTCTTTTCAGGACAAGCCTATTTTTATTTGGTGCTTGGCCATCCCGTACCCTCAGCCAGGTCCCCCTGTCTGTCCACCTTTCTTTATCTCTTTCAAATGGGCATTGGATCACCTCAGACTCTTGGAAAGCCGTCTGTTATCTGTCGGGGATATTTCATGGTTTGGAAATCCCTTCCCCCATTTTTAGGTATTCCTCAACCTCTTCAAGAACAGCTTCCTCATTTTTTCAGAGGTTCAGCAATCTCTTTTGTATTAGGGCACCATTCAGCTTGATGTTCTTCGTGTTTCACTGTTGCAGTCATTACATTTGGCTAATCTGCTGGCAGGTTGCCCTCAGTCGGCCTGAATTCCAAAGTCTTGGGTCCTGTGTCAGCGGCTATCTCCTCTTCCATGATGTCAGGTCATCAAGGGTATAAAGCATGCAGCCAACGCCATTTTCTTTAGTCTTTCTTGCCGCGCGGTGCTTGAAGCAGAAGCATTTCGCAAGTGCCGGTCGGCCGACTACTGAAATATTCGAGTTTGAGTTTCAGAACCGAAGTCTTCACTAAAGAAAAGTACCCCATTGGGAAAACTTTCTTCTTGTTCCAATCCGATGACAGAAAAAGTTAATTGTATTACTTGTGGGAAGCAAATACCTCCATAAGGATTTCCATTTTTTTACTGTATTCCTTGCCTAGGCCCTGATCACAACGTGCCTGGCTGTCTGTTTTATGCTAGATTTAACCAACGCACTATTAAGCGTCAGTATATTTTTGCCTCAAAGTATTTTGGAAACAGATTTAACTACTCAGAAATGTCGTCGGATAGCAGTCCAACTACCGGAGTACATAAAACATGCCAAGAAAAGGACAGAGAAAGGCAGTCGAGATCCAAAACCGATGACAAAGCTTCTCCTAAGCCAGTCACCAGTTTGCCGGTACTCAGTGAGGCGCTTTCGTAGCCCCTGATACCCGCTACCTTCGAGTCGCAGGCCTCTACCGACACCCATGTGGAGTCCGGCATGCCGCAAGATACTCAATGTATTGGACCGACTGATGTATCTCCCTCAGATGGGTCTGGAGCCGCTGAGCAGGCACCGGCTTCTGAAGGTGCATTCAGACCTCAACATTTGTACATCAAACCGACGACAGCTGCAAAACCAAAGACAAAAGCAACTTCTAAAACTAAAAAACTGACGCATGAGCCACGTGCACAGGCCTCTATGCCTAAAAAAACAGATCAAAATGGCTGAAGACCTTATTACCTTAATCAGTGGTACCCAACCCCCTCCAGATAAGAGGCCTAGGCAAGACACTGATTATGAATCTTGAGATCAGGTTTCTATTTTTTCTGATTCCTCTTCTGATCAGGAATTATCTATACCTCCCTGTGAGGATTCTGATGCAGAGGAATCTGTACCATCTGCTTCTCCTCCTGAGGATTATTCATTTGGGGAAACCTTGCATACTTTGCGGGAGCATTTTCACTGGGAGAGTCAAGATTTCTCAGAATCAAAAAAGAGGCTCAGGGATTTCCTTCTCCCTCAACACAGTCCTTCCATTCCCCCTGTTTTATACATTGTGGATGATGTGTTTTCAGAGTCCAGCTTGACCCCTGACTCCTTACCTCCGGCTACCAGTAAGCCTGACAGATATTACAGGGTCCCTGACTCACATAAATTTTTATTTAGAAACCCTGCTGCTGATCCTGAAACTATTTCACGGGGTCCAAAGGGAGTTGAGGTCTCAACAGCAAAAAACCCTACCCCCTCTGACAGAGATTCAAGGGCATTGGACAGATGGGGGAAAAAAAGGTTTATACATCTGCAACCTTGGCAATCAGAGCCTTAAACTGTCAATTTCATATGCTTAAGTATCAACATGTTATGGGATTGCTGAAACAGAAAATGATGTTGATTTGTGAATGTGCAGAAAATAAAGAATTGCAGGAATTATTGCATGCAGCTGAACAGGTTGGAAAGCATACTTTGCAATGTGGTTTTGACTCCTTAGAGGCCTCCTGCAGGGCCGCAGTTACTGGATCTGTGATTAGGAGGCATGCCTGGCTAAAGGAACAAAATTTGCCTGATCATCTTAAAACTAAATTGCTAGTTGCTCCTTTACAGCATGGTACTCTGCTGGTATTAAGGCAGAAGAGGTTTTAAAGAAAATGGAAGACAAAGCAAAGTCTATGCAAACTGTTAAAGACTTCTTACAAGTGCAGCCACCAAGACTTCAGTAGACACTGGCCTACAAAGAATAGGTTCATAGGTTGATACTAGGCTATCTGCCCTAGGGCATTTATAAGCCTAGCCAGAGTGTGTTTGGCTTTCACCACCCTTTTAGATTAGTTGACTGTGCCTCTGTATAGTAGGTCACAGAAGGTAGCCCTAGTTTACTGTACCTCTGTCAAGCAGGGACACAGAAGAGATCCCAGGGGTAAACTTACGATCTCCCATCCACTCATCAAGATTTCTCTTGGAGGGTCAGTGAGGGGCTCTTCCTAGCATGGATTGGGATTTTGTTCCAGAGTGAGGGGAGCCTCTGGGATATGAATCTGTCCCTCCAGCATGTCCTATTTATTTCTGTGCTGAGGTTCAAGTCCCTGGAGCGTGTAGCTCTAAGGGATTTGGATTTGCTGAGGTGAAGCATGTCCATTAATTCTGGGTTGGACATGGCTTTATACGTCAGGCACAGATTGCCTCTGAGTAGGCGGTACGCAACTGAGTAGAGCTGGAGTTTCTTTAGCCGAGCTGCATAGGGTAACTGTTTGAGCCCCTTGATCCTCTTGGTGAGGTACTTTTGGGGTCTTTCCAGTTGCTGCAGGTGTCGGGTAAGGTACATCCCAAATGGGGCATTGTATTCAATTATGGGCCTGATAAGTGATGAGTAGAGGGGCACAATGACCTCTCTTGATCTAGATGTGAATCCTTTCATGATAAGGTAGGCTGTATAGAAGGTCTTTCTAACCACTTTGGCAACGTGATTGTCAAAGGAGAGATTGCCCAAGTCCCTAATTACTTCTTCCGTACTTAATGGATTACCACCTATGTGGTAATTTGTGGGCGCTTTGTTTTTCCCAAAGGGAATGACTATGCACTTTTTGGCATTTAGCTTTAGGCCATGGCTCTGGCACCAGTTATCTGTCTCTGTGAGACCCTTTTGGAGGATGCTTGTGTCAGCCGGAGAGTCGATTACGGCACCCAGTTTGCAGTCATCTGCGAACTTGGTCAGCCATAGTCCACCCGTGTTAGCCCGTACCTCAGAGAAATATATACCGAACAAGAGAGGTCCCAGGACTGTGCCTTGTGGGACGCCACTTGTAACTGGTTTAGAGTGTGACATGGCACCTGCTATTCTGACCATGTGGGTTCTATCCCTGAGCCAGTTTGCAACCCATCTTGTGACATAGGGGTTGATATTTAAGCTGGTGAGCTTATTTATGATACCCGAGTGGGGTATTGTGTCAAAGGCTTTTGCGAGGTCCAGGTAGGCTGTGTGGACTACCTTCCCTTCATCTATGGCTTTGGTAATTGTTTCAAAAGAAGTCGACCAGGTTCAAGAGGCAAGATTTGCCCTTAAAGCCGAATTGGCTAGGCTCCAGTGTCTGGAGGTTCCCAATGTCTTTGTTTATGATTTCCATAATGATACGCTCCATAGCTTTGCAGACCAGGCTAGTCAGGCTTATAGAGTGATAGTTTCCGTTGTCTGTTGTGGCACCTCCTTTGTGGAGTGGGACCACTGTTGCTGTATGCCATTCCTTGGGTACATATCCTGTAATAAGGCTGAGATTGAACAGTGACTTTATATCAGGGTTTAGTTCTTCTTGGAGCTTGTGTAAGATGCAGCCCGGGACACCGTCTGGTCCCATTGATGCTGTGTTTTTTGCTTTGGAGAGGGCAGCTCTCACCTGTGCATCTGTGATCTCAGGAAGGCTACACTCTGTTGGGATAGACATTTGCTCTTTTGGGGGGGAAGGTGGGGGAGAAGTTTGCACTGAACCTTTCTGCCAGGATGTTGGCAATGTCTGTGGGTTCAGTGTATTTTTTGTCATTTTGCAGTAACTTAGAGCATATCTGGGAGTTGCCTTCCAGGTTTCTGACATAACTAAAGAAGGCCTTGTGATTATCTTTAGTGTCTTGTGCAATTTTTCTTTCAAAGCTGGCCTTAGATGATTTTATGAGGGATCGTAGTTTCTTGCTAGTACTGATCAGAGACGCCTTCCCTTTTTGGGATTTTGCTCTATCATGTAGTAGCTTTCTCCTTCTGTTGTATAGCTTATTTATGGCGGGGTCCACCAGACAGGTCTCCTGCATTTGGAGGAGTGAGTCTTGGTTTTATTTGGGATAGCCTGCTCCATGCATTCCTGTGGGTGTCCATAGAATGTTTTTGTAAAGGATTCTGCATTTTGGGCCGTATTTTCCACTGGCCCGGAGGCTTTGAAGGATTCCACCTCGGTTTTGAGAAGTGTGAAGTTTGCTTTTGAGAAGTTCTTCACCGTGGTTTCCTTGGCTAGGGGTGGGAACGGAATATGGATGTCCAGTGAGATTAGTTTATGGTCTGATCTTACCAATGAGGGGTATACCTCTGGTGTGGGACATAGAGACCCCATGTTGATGATGACCAGATCCAATATGTTTTCTCCTCTTGTGGGAGTGGTGACCAGTTGTTACATAGCATTTGAGTTTATAAATTCTAGTAACCATTGGCGAGGGTGTTTGGGCTTGAGTAGTTTTCCCAATCAATGTTTGGGTAGTTGAAGTCACCCAATATAATGGTGTTTGGAGAGACCTTCATATTCTCCAGTGTTCTCAGGAAAGCCGAGTGAGGTTCCTGTGTTTGGGAGGGTGGTCTGTAGCAGGCTACAAACTGAAAGGCAGTTTTGCCCACTGTTAGTTGCACATGGATGGTCTCTGATGCTTCGTGCAGTGCCACTAACCTGGAGGTGTGTGTATCTTTGATAAATATGGATACTCCCCCTTCTTTTGTGGTTTGGTTCGAGTTTTGGGGCCGGAAACCATGGTATGAAGTATAACCTGTTAGTGCTGGGGTGCTCTTGGGAGCCTTGAACCAGGTTTCTGTTACTGCACAGATATCAATATTCTCCATACTGAGGAGAGTCTCGAGTGCGTGCATCTTGAGGTTTAGACTTTTGGCGTTGAGCAGCATTACCCTTAGTTTTTTTTTTCTCTGTGTTGTCTATGGAGGTGGGTTTGTCTTTTGAGCCTTGCCTAAAAAAGGCACTATGGGGGAGGCAAGAGCCTTTGCCAGTATTCGAAAACCCAGGGGTGACAGGTGCAAGCCGTCCCTAGCGAAGCAACATAGCTTGTCGAGCATGTCATCCCAGGCTGACAGACATTGGATCCCCTTTGAATGACACCAATACTTTAGCCAGTTGTTAAAATTGATCATTTTGTCTTTATACTGTGGCATCATTTTTGGTGAGGGTAAGATGCTACTCAAGGTCAGGGTTATACCGGCCTGGGCTACATGCTCAGAGAGCTCCTTTATGTCTCTTTTCATGTAGTCCAGGGAGGTACGTCTCAGGTCATTCACACCAGCATGGACAATGATGGAGTCATATTTGTACTTGCTTTGGAGTGACCTGAGTGCTTGTGTTATGTGGCAGATTCTGGCACCCGACAGGCAGCTTACAGTGACCTTCTCCTTGTTCAGCTTGGTGAGTAGGACGTCAGTGTGTCTGACGATAGAGTCACCTATTACAAGTGTATTAGGTGTGTTGTTTAGCCTTAAGGGCTGTGACTGTGTGGCACACTGACTTTGTGAGCTATGTGCTATGTGGGTATTGTTTCGTGGTAGGGGTTGCTTGGCCATCTGCTTTGGAGGTCTCTGCTGCTTAGGCAGATTTTTATTTAGAGCCTCAGAGTATGTTTTTGTGTGTTTGTGTTTGGTTTGCTGATGTGATAGGTGTATGTGAGACTGGATTTGTGGTGTGTGTGGTTACCTTCTCCTCCTGACAGGCTGTGCCAGTACTGGGTTGAGAGAGTTTAGCCTCCAGTTTAGCTATATAGTTGCATCTCTCATATATTTGAGCTTGTTGGGAGGAGGAGAGGGTGGTCTGTATACATAAGGCAGTTGTAACATTGCCTCAAGATTCCCAGATTCACTAGCTGGACTGGAGAGTAAACTTGAAAGTGACCGTTGGACATGCCTGAATAATATAGGGAACTACTTATTGACTGATCAGAAAGAACCAATAGGGAGCAGGTGCTTAAAAGGAGTATAAGAGGATGTAGTGCTTTTATTTCCTCCAGATTTGGAGGTGAAAACGCCCCACTGCTTTGACCTGTACGAATCTTGTGCTTTCCTGTGTCAGACAGAGCTCAAAGGGGCAAATCCAGACGCCCTAAGGGTTCCAGATACCAGGCGCAAGATTCATAAAGGTCAAAGCAATTCGGCGCTTCCACCTCCAAATCTGGAGGAGATAAAGTGCAAACCTACAGAAAACAGTCCCAATGACTTCACTCTGCCTACACCAAGCACTTATCTTTTGGCAGAACTCTTAGGGGGAAAATTAGCACTTTTCGCTCAAAATTGGCAGTTAATAACCCAGGACAAGTGGGTACCAAACATAGTATTACAGGGATACAGATTCCATTTTCACACATCAATGGACAGAGGCACAAAACAGGTTACGTCCCTCATGGATATGGGGGCCATTCAGCCAGTACCAGAACAGAAAAAAGGACAAGGTTTTTACTCGACTGTTCTTGGTACCCAGAAAGGGCAAGGCCTGGCAGCCAATATTGGATTTATCGATTTTGAGCACATATCTGAACATACCAAAATTCAAAATGCTGACTTTGTAACAGCTTCAGCCCATGCTGGGCAAGAATGCTTGGCTGGTGACATTAGACCTAAAAGAGGCATACCCGCATGTCCCAATAAGGGAATCGTGCAGAAGATACCACAGATTCAAGGCTGGCTTAATGCATTACCAATTCTCTGCACTGCCCTTTGGCTTATCTACTGCACCCAGGGTCTTCACAAAGTGCATGGCACCAGTAATTGCATTTTGCAGATAAAGAAGTATACAAATATGTCCTAACTTGGACGACTGTCTCATTCAAACAGAGAGCAAGGACATTCTTCTTCACCTGGCATTTGTGAAAAGGCTTCTTACATGCCTAGGGTACACAATAAATGAAAAGAAATCCCAACTGGTACCTTCTCAAAAGATAACATTCCTGGGTGCAAGCTTGAATACAACTGCCCAGATGGCTTACCTCACACCAGACAAGCAAAGACAACTGACTACTTACTTCAAACTGATGGCAGCAAAAACCCAGATGTCCTTCAAGGATGCATCTGCAGTCCTTACAAATGGGTTGTCCTGTCGTCAGGCAGCCCTTCGGTCGGCCGGATTCCAAAGTCTGGGTCTGGCCTCGGCTGGTGTCGCACTTCACCCGACGTCATAGCGGCAGTTCTTCGGGTATAAAGGCATCAGCCGACGCCATTTTCCTCAGTCTTTCTTGCCGCTTGGCGCCCGAAGCAGAAGCTGTTCGCAAGTGCTGGTCGGTCAGAACCAGAGATTACTACTACAAGTACCGAAGACTTCTAAAAAGCTAAGTACCCCGTTGGGGACTCTTTCTTGCCTCAGCCGATGTCAGAAAAAGTGAATAACTGTTTAACTTGTGGGAAACAAATACCTCATAAAGATTTCCACTCTTACTGCTTACCTTGCTTAGGCCCAGACCACGACGTAGCAGCTTGTCTAGCCTGTGCTTCTTTCAACCGACGGACGCTTAGACGTCAGTCGGAATTTGCTGAAGAGTTTTTCGGCTCCGATTTTGCTTACATTATGCCGTCGGATACTCCGACTACGCAAATTTCTAAAAAGCGCAAGGAAAAGGACCGACACTCGCGGTCCGCGGTTTCGG
The DNA here is from genome assembly GCF_019279795.1 of Protopterus annectens. Classification (NCBI taxonomy): domain Eukaryota; kingdom Metazoa; phylum Chordata; order Ceratodontiformes; family Protopteridae; genus Protopterus; species Protopterus annectens. The sequence goes on along the minus strand of NC_056747.1, from coordinate 17,463,727 downwards.
CCGAAACCGCGGTTAAGCCAACCGCGAGTGTCTCGGTTTCGGCAGAAACAGAGTCCACGGTTCTTCCTTCGGCCGAAAGCTTGCCACTTACCGAGGCCTCATCCAGCCTGGCTGAATCTGCTACTGAAATCCCACCTGCTCTTGCAGGTTCACAGGATTTATCTGATACTATCCCTTTGGATATTTCTACCCCTGCACGTGGAGCTGCTAGGCCTCCAGCATCCATGTCGATTAAGGCCTTTGCCAGGGCTAAAGCAGCAAAAACTACAAAATCTGTGCTTGCTAAGACCCCCTCTCACAGGCCTAGCTCTAGTTCACAAATGCTTAGTCTAGCTGAGGATCTCATTTCTTTGATCCGGGGATCCCAACCACATCCAGACAGGGCCTCTCACCCACCTCCAGAGAAGAGGACTAGAGTAGAGCCCCCTGAGCCAGTTTCTTCAGATGGCTCCTCTGATGAATCAGATAATTCAAACCCTCCAGAGGGCCCCTTTTCTCCTTATGAGGACTCTGATGCAGAAGAGTCCATTCCTTCTGCCTCTCCGCCTGAGGAATTTTCTTTTGGGGGAACCTTGCATGCTATGAGGGAACAATTTCAATGGCAGGGCCAGGATTTTTCAGACTCTAGGAAAAGGCTTAGAACCTTTTTGCATTCGCCACAGCATAGGCCTTTAGCCATTCCTCCAGTACTTACTGTTGTGGATGATGCTTTTAATGATGCTTGTACTGCTCCTGATTCTCTTCCTCCGGCCCCTGCTAAGCCCGATAGATACTACAGGGTTCCGGACACACATTATCATTTGTATAAGGCCCTTTGCAGATCCCGAAACTATCTCCCAGGGACCCAAGGCTGTAGCAGCTACTTCTACTAAAAACCCCCTCCCCTCTGAAAGGGAATCTAGGGCCTTAGAGAGATGGGGTAAAAAAGTTTACACTTCTGCTACTCTTTCAGCTAGGGCCTTGAACTGTCAATTCCACATGATTCAGTATCAGGAATTTATGTTAGACCAATTAACTAAAAAACTGTCCTCGGATGAACCATTAGACAAAAAATCTGTTCAGGAAATGGTACATAACATCCAGCAGGTCAGTAGTCATCCCTTAAAATGCGGCTATGATGCACTGGAGGCTTCCTTTAGATCAGCCATGACTGGCACAGTGATCAGAAGACATGCATGGTTAAAAGAGCAGTCCTTACCAGACCATGTTAAATCAAAGCTCCTAGATGCTCCCATGGATAAGCTCAATTTGTTTGGCTCCCCTGCACAGCAGGTGCTGAAGAAGGTGGAAGAGAAAGCAAAATCTGTCCAGACAGTCAAGGAGTTCTTGCAGGTCCAGCCTCCAAGGTTTAGCAGGAACTGGCCTTCCAAGAATTGGTCCTTTCCAGACACCTCCAGAGCTCCGAGAGGCAGGAATAGGCGCTCAAGAGGCAGGGGTCAATCCAGAGGTGCCTACAGGGGACGTCAGTGGCAGGCTAACAACCAGCGAGGTACAGCCACAGATCCAGCCACCACCACTTCCACAGGACAACCACAGTGACTTGGCTCTGGCACCGCCTACCAGGGAACAACTAGAGGCACCCTTAGGCAGGAAGCTAGCCTTATTTTCAGTCAGCTGGCATTACATCACAGGAGACAAATGGATTTTACAGACAATAGACCAAGGTTACAGGTTTCACTTCCATACTCTACCAAGGAAGAGAGGAATGCCAAACCTACCTCCAAATCAGAAGACAGAAGCTCTAGAACAAATAACTCACTTACTAAGGATGAGAGCTGTAGAAAGGGTACCATCTATGGAACAAGGGCAAGGATTTTACTCCAGACTCTTCCTGGTACCAAGAAAAGAAAACCAATGGAGACCTATTCTCGACCTGTCCGCTTTAAACACATACCTCATTGTTCCAAAATTCAAAATGCTAACCCTACAGCAGCTTCTTCCCATGCTGGGCAAGGAGTTTTGGCTGGTAACTCTAGATCTCAAGGAGGCATACCTGCACGTCCCCATACGACCAAATTGCAGAAGATACCTCAGATTTCTTGCAGGATCAGAGCATTATCAATTCTCAGCATTGCCCTTTGGCTTATCTACTGCGCCCAGAGTATTCACGAAATGCCTGGCATCAGTAATTGCTCATTGCAGGCTTCAGGGAATTCAAATTTACCCTTACCTGGACGACTGCCTGTTACAAGCGGACAACAAAAACAAATTAACAAAAGATTTGGAAAGGGTCATTCATCTACTACAAGCCCTGGGATACACAGTCAATATAAAAAAGTCAAGGCTGATACCATCCCAGAGGATAACCTTCTTGGGTGCAGATCTGGACACATCAAAAGAAATGGCATTCCTGACGGTAGAAAAACAGGAGCAACTCCCTTTCTACTTCATGGCATTAACAAAGCAGAACCAGCTAACAGCAAGAAAAGTCCTGCAAGCTCTCGGTTACATGGCATCCTGCATAATATTGATTCCACATGCCAGACTACATATGAGAAAGTTACAGTGGTATCTAAGGAATTTATGGTCTCAGCACAAGCACAGCCTAGAAACCCAAATTCCAATAATTCCATGCCTGAAACAAGAATTCCAATGGTGGGCTCAGGCCTGTCAATCAAACAAGGGACTGCCCTTCCACAGCACTCAACCAAGCCAGACCATCACAACAGACGCCTCAGACCTTGGTTGGGGGGGCACACAATGCTGGACAAGTGCATACAAGGCTTATGGACTCAAGACCAGCTGCACCTACACATAAATCAAAAGGAAATGCTGGCAGTAAAACTGGCAATTCAGGCATTCAGACCATTTCTTCGACAGGGTCAACTGCTAAGGACGGACAACACCACAGTTATGTGGTACATCAACAAACAGGGAGGCACACATTCATACCCTCTATGCCGGATGGCAATGGACCTCTGGAATGTGGCACTGAGCTTCAACATTCAGCTACAAGCAATTTTTGTGCCAGGAAAAGAAAATATACTAGCAGACATCCTAAGCAGATCTACCACTGATGCCCACGAATGGATGCTGCATCCGGACATCTTCAAAACCATTACAGGGAAATGGGGACTACCAGAAATAGACTTATTTGCATCCCCACACAATCACCAACTGAAAAAATTCTGCACAAGGACGTACCACCCGCTTGCTTGGAAAGTGGACTCCCTATCTTTCGGTTGGAAAAACCTGACAGCATATGCATTCCCACCTCCTCCCTTGATGCACAAGGTGCTATTGAAGATCAAAGAAGACCGTCCAAGGATCATCCTGATAGCTCCAGACTGGCCAAGGCAACATTGGTACCCATTACTGAGGAGTATGTCTCGGGAACAAATATGGCCTCTGCCCCTAGTTCCCTTGCTGTTAACACAGAACAACTTCAAAACCCTGCATCCAAACCTGAAAACACTGCAGCTGGCTGCCTGGAACATTGCATAAGACCAAATAACCCAGATTTATCTCAAAGGGTTAAAGACATTATCTTGGAGGCTCGCAGACCCTCAACAAGAAAAATTATTCAGCAAAATGGAAAAGATATCTCATTTGGAGTACCGCAAAGGAGAGAATGTGTCACTGGTAAACATAGCTAACATCCTGGAATACTTGGCAGAGCTCTTCCACAACGGCCTGTCCTATTCTTCCATTAAGATTCATGCATCAGCTATTTCAGCAGAATACAACTTGGATCCTCCAGTCTTCTCACATCCTCTGCTCAGGCAGTTTCTGAGAGGGATTAAAATGTAAAGCCACCTAGGAAGCCACCATTGCCAGCATGGGACTTGAACTTTGTGCTAGAAAAGTTGACACTCCCTCCTTCGAGCCAGCAGCAACAGCAGAATTACAGTACTTATCATGGAAAACTGCTTTCCTGCTTGCAATCACTTCAGCAAGAAGGGTATCTGAGCTACAGGCATTAATAGCAGTACAGCCCTTCCTGATCTTCCATCAAGATAGAGTGTCCATGAGAACTAATCCTACTTTTATGCCAAAGGTGGTCTCCAGGGTATCTTTAAATCAAGCTATCCACCTACCTACATTCTTCCCCAACCCACAGAACAGGGGAGAAAGACTGTTGCATACCTTGGATGTACATAGACAATTACGTTACTACCTGGACAGGACCAAGAGCAATAGAAAAACTGACCAGCTACTGGTAGCATATGCAACAGGAATGGAAGGAAAAGCAATTTCAAAACAGACAATCTCTAAGTGGATAGGAAATTGCATTAGATTTTGTTACTCCTACCATGGGAAGAAAACTCCAGAAAACATCAGGCCTCATTCTACAAGGGCTACAGCCACTACCACAGCTTTTTACGGTGGCTACCAAAGACATTTTAGAGGCTGCTACTTGGAGCTCCGTGCATACATTTGCCAAGCATTATAATTTACCTTTATACTCCAGATCCCGAGCAGGTTTTGCCACTGCTGTTTTGCAAGGGATCTTAACTACACCATAATCTTATTTCTCCTCCTCCCCAGTTTGGCTATGGTATTCTACCCATTTGTAAGGACTGCAGATGCATCCTTGAAGGACATAGTACAGTTTTGTACCTACCATAAATGTAGATGTCCGATAGGCATGCATCTGCAGTCAGGATTACCCACCCTCCTTCCCCTCTGTGGTACTCCTAGGGTATTTGCCCATCTTGTAGCTAGCTGGGGGAATCTATTATGGTGTATTTGTTTGTATATATGTACATACATGCTTATTTTTTGTTTGCTCTCTACTATTTGGAACCATTTGCATTTATCCAAATTTGCCGCTATGACGTCGGGTGAAGTGCGACACCAGCCGAGGCCAGACCCAGACTTTGGAATCCGGCCGACCGAAGGGCTGCCTGACGACAGGACAACCCATTTGTAAGGACTGCAGATGCATGCCTATCGGACATCTACATTTATGGTAGGTACAAAACTGTACTTTATCTGCAAGACAAATTCTGCAGGCTCTGGGCTTCATGGCGTCCTGCATCCTACTGATTCCATATGCAAGACTGCATACAAGGAAACTTCAGTGGTACCTAAAACGTTTATGGAATCAACATTGTCAGATTCTGGAAACCATGATTCCTCTCATCCCCTGCCTACAACAGGAGTTTCTATGGTTCATAGGTTGGTACTAGGCTATCAGCCCTAGTGCCTATACAAGCCTAGCCATAACAATTCCCTGGCTATTTCTTCCCACACTATTTACTTCACTGGACTCCTGTCTAGCAGGGTGACTGACGTGATCCCCGGGGTGAATTTCCTTTCTCCCATACAATCGTCAAGGTTCCTTTTGAAGAGGGCTAAAGAGGCACTCTGCTTGACATGTATGGGCAATCTATTCCAGAGTCTGGGGCGTCTGTGGGTCAGGAACCTATCCCTCCAGCATGTTTTGTTTAATGTGGTGACAAGGTTTAGATCCCTGGAGCAAGTGGCTCTGAGGGATTGGGATTTCTTTAAGTGTAGCATGTCCAACAGCTCTGGGTTTGACATGGCCTTGTTGTTAAGAAGAGATTTTCTCTGAGTAGACTATATGCGACAGATTATAGCTGGAGTTTGTCGGTCAGCGTAGGGCATCTGCTTTAGGCCTGTGACTCTTTTAGTGAGGTATTTCTGCGGCCTTTTCAGTTGTTGCAGATGTCTTGAGAGGTACATACCAAATGGGGCGTTGTATTCTATAATGGGTCTAATGAGGGATGAGTACAGTGGGACAATGACCTCCTTTTTTCTGGATGAAAAGCCCTTCGTGATGAGGTGTGCCACATAGAAGGATTTCCTGACTGTTGTGGCGATGTGGTTATCGAACATGAGACCACTGTCCACCTGTGTCCCTAAGTCTCTTATCACACTTTCGGTGTTTAGTGTATTGCCACCTATATGGTAATTCACGGGTACATGTTTTTTCCCAAAGGGGATAACTATACATTTCTTGGCATTGAGCTTGAACCCATGGCTCTGGCACCAAGCATCTGTTTCTGTAAGGCCCTTTTGTAGAGTATCCACATCATTTGGGGATTCAGTAATGGCTCCCAGTTTGCAGTCATCTGCGAACTTTGTTAGCCAGAGTCCCTTAGTGTTGGCCTGTACTTCAGAGAAGTAGATGCCAAGCAAGAACTGTCCCAGGACTGAACCCTGAGGTACTCCACTTGTCTGTAGCTGGATTTGGAGTCGTCTACTTTTACAGTGTGGGTTCTATCAGTAAGTCAGTTAGCAACGCATTGGGTGATGTGGGGATTAATGCCCAGCTTAGTAAGTTTATCTGTGATTCCAGAGTGGGGGATGGTGTCAAAGGCCTTGACAAGATCTAGATAGGCTGCGTGAACCATCTTACCCTTGTCCATGGCTCTGGAGACCTGATTCAAAGTCAATCAGGTTCAGGAGACAAGATCGGCCCTTCACAAACCCAAACTGGGTGGGGTCCAGTGTTTGAAGGTTGCCAATGTCTTTGTTTATAAGTTCCATGATAATATACTCCATGGCCTTGCAGATAAGGCTCATCAGACTGATGGGACGGTAGTTTCCAGGATCCAAGGTGGATGCCCCCTTGTGGAGTGGGATAACTGTAGTTCTATGCCACTCAGCAGGCACGAAACTGAGGTGAGGCTATGATTAAACATGACACTTAGGTGAGGTGCCAGTTCATATTGTAGTTCATGTAGTACACAGCCTGGGATGTCATCTGTTCCCATGGATGCTGTATTCTTAGCTTTGGAGAGTGCGTTGTTTTACCTGTGTGGCCGTTATTACCGGAATTTGACAATCTTCCGGTATTGAGATGGGCCATTTAGTGGGTGAGAGGGGGGTGAAGTTGGCACTGAATTGATCTGCCAGGATTTTGGCAATATCCTTGGGATCAGTATATTTAATGCCATTCTGTTTTAGCTCAGAGCAGATCTGAGCATTGACATTTAGATTCTTGACATAGTTGTAGAATGCCTTGTGGTTGTCTTTGGAATCTTTGGTAATTTTATTTTCGTAACTAGCTTTGGAGGATTTTATGAGGGATCTCAGTTTCTTACTGAGGCTGGTAAGGGAGATGTCCTTCAAGGATGCATCTGCAGTCCTTACAAATGGGTTGTCCTGTCGTCAGGCAGCCCTTCGGTCGGCCGGATTCCAAAGTCTGGGTCTGGCCTCGGCTGGTGTCGCACTTCACCCGACGTCACAGCTGCAGCTTTTCGGGTATAAAGGCATCAGCCGACGCCATCTTCCTCAGTCTTTCTTGCCGCGTGGCGCCCGAAGCAGAAGCTGTTCACAAGTGCCGGTCGGTCAGATCCAGAGATTACTACTACCGAATACTACTTCGAAGACTTCTAAAAAGCTAAGTACCCCGTAGGGGACTCTCTCTTGCCTCAGCTGATGTCAGAAAAAGTGAATAACTGTTTAACTTGTGGGAAACAAATACCTCATAAAGATTTCCACTCTTACTGCTTACCTTGTTTAGGCCCAGACCACGACGTAGCAGCTTGTTTAGCCTGTGCTTCTTTTAACCGACGGACGCTTAGACGTCGGTCGGAGTTCGCTGAACAGTTTTTCGGCTCTGATTTCGCGTACATTATGCTTTCGGATCCTCCGACTTCGCAAGTTGCTAAAAAACGCAAAGAAAAGGACCGACACTCGCGGTCCGTGGTTTCGGCCGAAACCACGGTTAAGCAAACCGCAAGTGTCTCGGTTTCGGCCGAAACCGAGCAAGCGGTTCTAACTTCAGCCGAATCCCTGCCTTCTACCGAGGCCTCTTCTAACCTGGTAGAATCGGCCTCTGAAATTCAACCTGCTGCTGTGGTTTCACGGGAATTATCGGACACCATTCCCTTGGATGTTTCTACCCCTGTACGTGGTGCTGCTAGGCCTCCTGCAGCCATGTCTATAAAGGCCTTTGCCAGGGCTAAAGCAGCCAAAACTTCTAAGTCTGTGCCTGCTAAGCCCCCCTCTCACAGGCCCAGTTCCAGTTCCCAAATGCTTACTCTGGCAGAGGATCTCATCTCTTTAATAAGGGGATCCCAATCTCACCCAGACAGGGCCTCTCAACCTCCAGAAAAGAGACCTAGAGCAGAGCCCCCTGAGCCAGTGTCCTCGGATGATTCCTCTGATGATTCAGACAATACAGACCTTCCAGAGGCTCCTCTTTCTCCTTATGAAGACTCTGATGCTGAAGAGTCGATTCCTTCTGCCTCTCCACCTGAGGAATTTTCCTTTGGGGAAACCTTACATGCCATGAGGGAGCAATTTCAGTGGCAGGGACAAGATTTTTCAGACTCTAGGAAAAGGCTTAGAACCTTCTTGCATTTACCACAACATAGGCCCTTAGCTATACCCCCAGTTCTTTCTGTTGTAGATGATGCTTTTAATGATTATTGCACTGCTCCTGATACTTTACCTCCAGCCCCTGCTAAGCCCGATAGGTTCTACAGGGTCCCGGACACACATCACCATTTATACAAGGCTCCTTTTGCAGATCCCGAGACTATCTCCCAGGGGCCTAAAGCAGTAGCATCTACCTCTGTTAAAAATCCCCTCCCCTCTGAAAGGGAGTCCAGGTCCTTAGAGAGATGGGGTAAAAAAGTATACACCTCTGCTACTCTGTCAGCTAGGGCATTGAACTGTCAGTTTCATATGATCCAATATCAGGAGTTTATGCTTGATCAGTTAACTAAGAAACTGTCCTCTGATGATTCTTTACATAAGAAATATGTTCTAGAAATGGTGCATAACATTCAGCAGGTTAGTAACCATTCTTTAAAATGCGGCTATGATGCACTGGAGGCTTCCTTTAGATCAGCCATGACTGGCACAGTTATCAGAAGGCATGCATGGTTGAAGGAACAGGCCTTGCCGGATAATGTTAAAGCAAAGCTATTAGATGCTCCTATGGATAAGGTCAATTTATTTGGTTCTCCTGCTCAGCAGGTACTGAAGAAAATGGAAGAGAAGGCGAAATCTGTACAAACAGTGAAAGATTTCTTACAGGTTCAGCCTCCAAGGTTTAGCAGGAACTGGCCTTCCAAAAATTGGTCCTTTCCAGACTCCTCTAAAGCACAGAGAGGCAGGAATAGGCGTTCAAGAGGCAGAAATCAATCCAGAGGGGGTGCCTACAGGGGACGCCAGTGGCAGGGTAACAACCAGCGAGGCACAGACACATCTACTACCACTGCAACAGGACAAACACAGTGACTTGGCTCTGGCACCGCCTACCAGGGAACAGATAGCAGCACCCTTAGGCGGAAAGCTAGCCTTATTTTCAAAAAACTGGCACTGCATCACAAGGGACAAGTGGATTTTACAAACTATAGACCAAGGTTACAGGTTTCATTTCCATACTTTACCAAGAAAAAGAGGAATGCCAAACCTACCACCAAATCAAAAGACAGAAGCTCTAAAACAAATAGCTCAATTAGCAAGAATGAGAGCTGTGGAAAAGGTGCCATCTATGGAACAAGGAAAGGGTTTTTACTCCAGACTCTTCCTGGTACCAAGAAAAGAGAAAAATTGGAGGCCTATTCTCGACCTGTCCGCTTTAAACACATTCCTCATTGTACCAAAATTCAAAATGCTGACCCTACAGCAACTTCTTCCCATGCTGGGCAAGGAGTCTTGGCTGGTGACTCTAGATCTCAAGGAGGCATACCTGCACGTCCCCATTCGACCAAATTGCAGAAGATACCTCAGATTTCTTGCAGGATCAGCGCATTATCAATTCTCAGCATTGCCCTTTGGCTTATCTACTGCGCCCAGAGTGTTCACAAAATGCCTGGCATCAGTAATTGCTCATTGCAGGCTTCAGGGAATCCAAATTTATCCATACCTGGACGACTGCTTGATACAAGCGGACAGCAAAAACAAGCTAACAGAAGACTTACAAAGAGTCATTTACTTGCTGCAAGCCCTGGGATATACAGTCAATATAAAAAAGTCAAGGCTGATACCATCCCAAATAACCTTCTTAGGTGCAGAATTGGACACAACAAAACAGATGGCATTCCTAACTACAGAAAAACAAGAACAACTTCCTCTCTACTTCTTGGCATTAACAAAGCAGAACCAACTAACAGCAAGAAAAGTACTGCAAGCCCTGGGCTTCATGGCATCCTGCATAATTCTGGTCCCTCATGCCAGACTGCATATGAGAAAGCTACAGTGGTACCTGAAGATTTTATGGTCTCAACACAGGCACAGCCTAGAAACCAAAATACCACTCATCCCATGCCTGAAACAAGAGTTCATATGGTGGGCTCAGGCATGTCAGTCAAACACAGGTTTGCCCTTCTACAGCATTCAACCAAGCCAAACCATCACAACGGACGCCTCAGACCTCGGTTGGGGAGCCCACATGCTGGACAAGTGCATACAAGGCCTATGGACTCAAGACCAACTGCACCTGCACATAAATCTAAAGGAAATGCTGGCAGTAAAACTGGCAATCCAGAATTTCAGACCATTCCTCCAAGAAGGGCAGTTGATGATAAGGACAGGCAACACCACAGTCATGTGGTACATCAACAAACAGGGAGGCACACATTCATACCCTCTATGCCGGATGGCACTGGACCTATGGAATATGGCTCTGAGCTACAACATTCAGCTACAAGCAGTTTTTGTACCGGGAAAAGAAAACATCCTAGCAGACATATTAAGCAGAACTACCACAGATGCCCACGAATGGATGCTACACCCGGACATCTTCAAGGCCATCACCAGGAAATGGGGACTACCACAAATAGACTTATTTGCATCCCCACTCAATCACCAGCTCAAGAAATTCTGCACAAGGACGTACCACCCACTTGCTTGGAAGGTGGACTCTCTATCCTTCAGTTGGAAAAGCCTGACAGCATATGCATTCCCACCTCTTCCTTTGATGCACAAGGTGCTATTGAAAATCAAAGAGGACCGTCCCAGGATCATCCTGATAGCTCCAGACTGGCCAAGACAGCATTGGTACCCATTACTGAGGAGCATGTCTCGGGGACAAATGTGGACACTACCCCTGATCCCATTGCTGTTAACACAGAACGGCTACAACACCCTGCATCCAAATCTGAAAACTCTGCAACTGACTGCCTGGAACATTACATAAGAGCAACTAACCCAAATTTATCCCAAAGGGTTAAAGACATTATCCTTGAGGCCCGCAGACCTTCAACAAGAAGGAATTATGCAGGAAAATGGAAAAGATTTCTCATTTGGAGTACTGAAAAGGGAAAAGATGTGTCAATGGTAAACATAGCCAACATCCTGGAGTACTTGGCAGAGCTCTTCCATACAGGCCTGTCCTATTCCTCCATCAAGATACATGCATCAGCTATTTCGGCAGAATACAGCTTCGATCCCCCTGTCTTCTCGCATCCTCTGCTCAGGCAGTTTCTGAGTGGAATTAAAAATATAAAACCTCCTAGGAAACCACCATTGCCAGCCTGGGACTTGAACTTTGTGCTAGAAAAACGGACACTTCCTCCTTTCGAACCAGCAGCAACAACAGAACTACAATACCTACCCTGGAAGACTGCTTTCCTGCTGGCAATCACCTCAGCAAGAAGGGTTTCTGAACTACAGGCTTTAATGGCAGTACAACCCTTCCTGATCTTCCATCAAGACAGAGTGTCCATGAGAACAAATCCTACATTTATGCCTAAGGTGGTATCCAGAGTGTCTTTAAACCAGGCTATCCACCTACCTACATTCTTCCCCAACCCACAGAACAGGGGGGAAAGACTGTTGCATACTCTGGATGTACATAGACAGTTACGCTACTACCTGGACAGAACCAAGGGCAATAGAAAAACTGACCAACTTCTGGTAGCATATGCAACAGGAAGGGAAGGAAAAGCAATTTCAAAACAGACAATCTCCAAGTGGATAGGAAATTGCATCAGATTTTGTTACTCCTACCATGGAAAGCAAATTCTAGAGAACATCAGGCCTCATTCTACAAGGGCTACAGCCACTACCACAGCTTTCTTACGAGGAGTGGCTACCAAAGACATTATAGAGGCTGCTACTTGGACCTCCGTGCATACATTTGCCAAGCATTATAACTTACCTTTATACTCTAGATCCCGAGCAGGGTTTGCCACTGCTGTTTTACAAGGGATCCTAACTACACCATAATCTCTCCTGTTACCTCCTCCCCTAGTTTGGCTATGGTATTCTACCCATTTGTAAGGACTGCAGATGCATCCTTGAAGGACATAGTACAGTTTTGTACCTACCATAAATGTAGATGTCCGAATAGGAATGCATCTGCAGTCAGGATTACCCACCCTCCTTCCCCTCTGAGGTACTCCTAGGGTATTTGCCCATCTAATAGCTAGCTGGGGGGGATCTATTATGGTGTATTTGTTTGTATATATGTACATACATGCTTATTTTTTATGTTTGCTCTCTACTATTTGGAAACATTGGCATTTATCCAAAATTTAGCTATCCAAAGGGGCAACTGGCATCTGGGGCAAGAAACACTTAGGAAGATGGAGTCGGCTGATGCCTTTATACCCGAAAAGCTGCAGCTGTGACGTCGGGTGAAGTGCGACACCAGCCGAGGCCAGACCCAGACTTTGGAATCCGGCCGACCGAAGGGCTGCCTGACGACAGGACAACCCATTTGTAAGGACTGCAGATGCATTCCTATTCGGACATCTACATTTATGGTAGGTACAAAACTGTACTTTTTTTGCATCCTGGGATTTTTCTCTCTTCTGCAACAGTTTCTTCCTTTTGTTGTAAAGTTTGTTTATGGCAGGGGACCACCAGATTGGCTTCCTTTTTTTGGATGAGAGCATCTTGGTTCTATTTGGGATGGCACGATTCATGCATGAGTGGATGTGCTCGTACAGTGCCTTAGTGTAGGATTCAGCAGTTAAACTTTCAGTTCCCATCTGCATGGGTGTCATGAAGTTTGTCACTTCTGACTTGAGTAGCATGAAGTTGGCTTTGGAGAAGTTTTTTATGGAGGTTTCCTTACTGGGGGGGGGGTGGGATGTGGATGTTAAGGGTGATTAGCTTATGGTCAGACCTGACTAACGAGGGGGTGACCATAGGTGTGGAGCATCGATTTCCCATGTTGGTAATGACCAGTTCTAGGATATTGGAGCCCCTGGTGGGGCTATGGATTAGTTGATCTAGGGCATTGGAATTTATGAATTCCAAGAACCGTTGGGCAAAGGTGTTGTTACACGAGTAGTTTTCCCAGTTAATGGCAGGGTAGTTAAAATCACCCAGTATTAGGGTGTTTGGTTCTATCTTAATATTTTCCAGTATGTTTTGAAAGGTGTAGTGAGAATCTTGGGGCATGGTGGGGGGATCTGTAGCAAGCTACAATTTGGATTGCAGTCTTACCTAGTGTTGCACCTGGAGAATTTCAGACGCATTGTGTTGGGCAACTAGCCTGGTGGTGTGAATATCCTTGGTGAATATTGACACTTCTCCACCTTTAGTGTTTCGGTCCTAGTTTGGTGGCCGAAAAGTGTGGTAAGAGTTGTAGCCTGGTATTGCAGGGGTGCTCCCTGGAGCCTTGAACCAGGTCTCAGTTACTGCACAGATATCGATGTTCTCCATCTTTAGGAGTGCCTCGAGAAAGTGCATTTTGAGGTTTAGACTTCTAGTATTGAGTAGCATTACCTTCTGATTTTGCATGCTTGTACCTGTTATGGTGGTGGTTTTGTCCTTTGAACTTTGCCTAAAAATGGCACTATAGGGGTGGCAAGAGCCTTAGCCAGTAACCTGAATCCCAGGGGCGACAGGTGCAGACCATCTCTGGCAAAGCATCGTGGTCTGTCGATCATGTCGTCCCAGGCAGACATATACTGGATCCCCTTTGAATGACACCAGAAGCTTAGCCAATTGTTGAAGTCAATCATTTTGTCCTTATATTGTGGTATCATTCTGGGCAAAGGCAGGATGCTACTCAGGGCTAGGGTTATACCTGCCTGGGCCACATGATCTGAAAACTCTTCCATGTCTCTCTTCATGTAGCCCAGGGCGGTACGTCTCAAGTCATTCACTCCAACATGGACAATGACAGAGTCATATTTGTACTTGAGGAGTGACTTGAGTGCATGCGTTATGTGGCGGATCCTGGCACCCAACAGGCAGCTGACTTTAATTTTCTCCTTGTTCAACCTGGTGAGTGGGACATCAGTGTGCCGGACTATAGAGTCACCTTTGACTAAAGTGTTAGGTACGTTGTCTTGCCTTAGGGCTGTTGCTGGGTGGCACACTGGTGTTGTGAGCTATGTGACACTTTGGTTGTGATTGGTGTTTGTTTGCATTTCCGCTTCAGAGGTCCTTGTTGCTTGGGCAGGTTACAGTTAAGGGTCTCTGCATATGTGTATTTAGTGTTGCTATATGTGGGTGTTGGTGGTGTGGGTTTAGAAGGGCTATGTGTTGCTTGAGGTGTAGTGTGGGTGTTAACCTTCTCCTCTTGACTGTCTAGCACAGTCTTGGTTGAAGAGAGCTTTGCTTCCATTTTGGCTATGTAAGTGCATCTCTCACAGATTGTAGTGTTGGGTGGTAGGAGGAGAGGGTTGTCTGTGTACATGAGGCAATTGCTGCATTGCCCCAGTATGCCCAGATTCACCAGGTGGACAGGAGAAATCGCTGGAAGCTGACCCTTGGATATGCCTGGTTTGGTGTTTTTTTTTTGTAAAGCACAGGAGCTGTTTTCCCTTACCTTAGCAAGGTACTTTGCAGTTATAGGCTGTTTAGTGCCAATGATTAATTTCTCTTTATTAACAAGGAGAAGCTGAGTGGGGAGAAGCTGAGTGCTTGTATCAGTTTAAGGCTTCCTAGTGCTTTCCAGCAGGTATTAGAGCAAGTGCTAGTCACAGGGATGCTTAAAGGTAAGATGAAAAAAAAAATGCACACTGCAGTGTACACTAGAGAAGTTAGATGTGTAAGTAGGTAACTTAAGTTTTACTTGTTTAAAAAGTTAAGGTTTAGTGGAGAGTTACTATTTTTAAAACAGCAAGATGGATTGAAATGGGTGATCACTTTTGTATTCTGGTACAATGGAATACAGTAGGATGGCCAATAAATTTAAATAGTTGAAGGGGAGGGATTTCAAAAATGATGATTTTGTGATTACTCACAAATCCAGTGAAAGCAGAGAGGAAATGAGATGTATGGTCAGATTATCATAAGAGGCAGGCAACTAGAAAGACAGTGGTATTTAACAAGACAACTGTAACTGGGTGGGAAAAAAGTTTTGCCTGACTCAGAAGAGATAGAGCTGTGGTCTCTTTTGAAGTTTTAATATGCAGTTAAAGCAGAATGCAAGTAAAACACATGGTAAAGAAAACAAACCACAATATTCAAAATATAAAAAGGCAATAAAGTAATACAAAATACAACAAATAAAAGCAAACTAACCTTTCCTTCACAGCAAAGTGTAGCAGAGTCTGGATGAGCCTTTCTGGTGGGCAAAGGCATGTCACCAAAACATGGGACGGCCCTTCAGTCTACCCCCTGCCAGCCAAACCTTAACAGGTGCATCAGATTATGCCGGGGGGCCCACATGGCAGGAAGATGCATTCAGGGCATATGGACCCCAAAACAAATGTGTCTACATATCAACCAGAAAGAGATGCTAGCTGTTAAAAATGCCCCAACAGCCTTCAAGGACTTGCTTCATCAGGACAACTACTGATAAAGACGGACAACACCACAGTCATGTGGTATTTAAACAAGCAAGGGGGCACACACTCATACCCCCTTTGCAGATTAGCGATGGCACTGTGGGATACAGCTTTGACCTACCAAATACATCTTCAAGCTCAATTCCTGCCAGGAAAGCAAAATACTCTGGCAGACGATTTAAGCAGAAACCTTATGGACCCTCACAAGTGGAAACTAAATCCACAAGTATTCAGCATGATAACAGAGAAATGGGGGAGCCCAGACATGGATCTATTTGCCTCTCCTCAACATTACCATTTGAAAAGATTCTGCACAAGGACTTATCACAGACAAGCATGGAAAGTGGACGCCCTAGCCTTCAGTTAGAAAAACCTATCAATTTATGCCTTTCCTCCTCTGCCTCTTCTTGCCAAGGTCCTCCTAAAAGTCAGACAAGAGAAACCAAAGATGATACTAATTGCCCCGGACTGGCCCTGCCAATACTGGTACCCAGTCCTAAGGAACTTGTCTCAATACCCTGCCTGGACCTTACCTCAAAAACCTCAACTACTGTCCCAGCAAAACAATCAGATTCTGCACAATCAACTCCAGACACTGAACCTGGCAACGTGTAGTAAACAACTCCTCTCAGTAATTCTGTGCTTGGAATCGAGCACAAGGAACTGATACAGCAGAACCGAATATTCCTCAGATATTACAATACTTAACTGAGATGCTTGACAAAGGCCTATCTTTCTCATCAATTAAAATCCATGCCAAGCCATCAATCTTTTCTCATCCTTTACTAAAGCAGTATCTTAGAGGAGCCAAAAATTTAAGGCCTCCTAGAAGATCACCATTACCTGCATGAGACCTCAATTATGTTTTGGAAAAGCTCACCTTGCCTCCATTTGAACCAGCTGCTACCGCTGATATAAAGTTCTTATCATGGAAGACAGCTCTGCTACTAGTAATTACTTCAGCAAGAAGAGTCTCAGAGCTACAGGCCCTCATGGCTGTAGAGCCTTTTATCATATTTCACCCAGACAGGGTGTTTCTGAGGACAAATCATACATTTATGCCCAAGGTGGTTTCCAGTGTGGCTCTTAACCAAACAATTCATCTACCAACCTTTTATCCAAATCCGCAGAACAAGGGGGAGAGAATTCTGCATTCCTTGGACGTACACAGACAACTAAGATTCTACTTGAGCAGGACTAAAGCTCTAAGAAAAACTGAGCAATTACTAGTGACATATGCTGCAGGATCAGAAGGAAAGGCTATTTCAAAGCAGACAGTTTCAAAGTGGATAAGCCACTGCATCTGTTTCTGCTACTTACACCATGGTAAACCTGTGCCCGAGGGCATTAGGTCTCATTCCACCTAAGCTGCAGCAACTTTAGCAGCCTTTCTCAGAGGAGTACCAACCAAAGACATTCTAGAGGCTGCTACTTGGAGTTCTGTTCACACCTTTACAAAGCATTATCATTTGCCTCTCTACGTCCAGGGTAGGCTTTGCCACTGCAGTTCTGCAGGGTCTTATAGCCGCACCTAATGCTGTTTAGCTCCAGCCTCCCAACATAGCTTTTGGACTCTACCCCAATGTAATGACTGCAACAGTGAAACACGAAGAACATAGTACAGTTGTGTACACTTACCATAAATGTAGATGTTCGAGTGTATTCACTGTTGCTGTCCAGGTTACCTGCCCGCCATCCTCCAGTCAGTCTGAAGTTTATCTTTCCTTCTCTATCTTATACAACCTGTGTGGTGTATTTGCTTGTAGATGAAGGTAAAGTTTATATTTGTTGCATGTGTGTATATATATATATATATATATATATATATATTTTTTTTTTTTTTTTTTTACTACCTTTTTGGGGGCACCTGACATCTGGGGCAAGACAAACTAAAGAAAGTGGCATCTGCTGCATGTTTTATACCCCTGATGACCTGATGTCATGGAAGTGGAGACAGCCACCGACGCAGAACCCAAGACTTTGGAATTCAGGCCGACTGAGGGCAACCTCCCAGCAGATTACCCAAATGTAATGACTGCAACAGTGAATACACTGGAACATCTACATTTATGGTAAGTGTACACAACTGTACTTTCTACCTGCCCAGTTGGAGAAGAGGTTTTACTCCAGAATGTTTCTGGCTCTTCCGAAGGAGGGTACATAGAGACCAATTCTTGATCATTCTCTGCCCTAAACTTTTTTCAAGGCTCCTTCTTTCCAGATGTCATCTCTTTAGACCTTGTTTTCTCCTCCTCTTCTTCCCCAGGCCTTCCTGATTTCTGTCGACCTTAAGGGTGCATACCTTCACATCCCCATTCACCCTCTGTTCAGGAAATGTTTAACTTTCTGCCTCATCCTTGCATTTTCAGTTCTCTGCTTTGCCCTTCTGCGTTTCTGTTGCTCCAAGGGTACCCACCAAATGCTTGCTTCTGTCATTGATTTTTGTAGGCTTATGGAGATAAAGATTTTTCCCTATCTGGGCAACTTGCTTATGCAGGCACCTTCTCCCAGCAGTCTGTTACCAGATTCCTGTTTACCATTTGTCTTTTACACAGTCTGGGGTTCACCATAAACCTCCAGAAATCGGGCGTAACACCTTCCCTGGATCATGTTTTGCTTATATGCAGGCTTCAGACTGTTACCATGCTGGCATCTCTCCCTGTTGCCAAAGTTCTGTCTCTGACAACCTTTTTCCAGTCTCTCCTTACTCTATCCTCTGTCATGGCCAGGGAATTTCTCAGGGTTCTGGGATTTATGGCCTGCACTATTCCCATGCTTCCTTTGGCCAGACTACTGATGAGGAAATTTCAGTAGTACCTCAAATCGGTGTGGCTCCATCTTTGCTGCCCCCTGCAGTTTCTCCATTGCTTTTCTTCCTCGTCTCAAACTTGCATTTCTGTCATGGATTCATTTACTCTCTCAATCAGAGGCTTGTCTTTCAGGCTCTGATTCCCTCTCAGGAGTTGTTAACACATGCCTGGGATCATAGGATCATAGGAGGTTAATAGGCTAATGGTCCCAGGGCCCTTACAAGCCTAGCCAAGTTCAACCTGTGTTCCCGAGGGTGTCTGGTTCAAGCAAACACTAAAATCAGCTTGTGTTGTTGTGGTTATGGGTATGCTGTGGCATCAGCATGTATGGATGTGCAGTGGGAAGCTTCTTGTAGCCCCCTAAAAATCCAGGGCCTCTGGCCTGCTTATTAGAGGTCAGACCATATCAACAGAAAAGAGGTGAGAGCTCTACATTTCCTCTTTCATCCAGGGCTCCTCAAGGTATTCACAGACAAGTACCATTGTGATGTGATATGTCATCTCCTTTGCAGATCAGCTTTTCAGGTCTGTGATCCTAGGTGTCCAGTAGCAGGTGACTCCTCAGGTGGTTTACATTCCCTCAGAGTGAAATCTCATGGCAGACTCCTTGAGCAGCTCCAGAAAGCAGGTTCACAAATGAGGCTTCACAGAGATTTGTTGCCAGACATTGGCCTTCGGTGGGTACTTCTCAGGTAGGTCTTTTCACCTCCTGTCTGAACAGACAACTTCTTGTATTCTGTTTGAAGTCCAAAGTGGACGCCATCTCATTTCTTTGGAATGGAATGTTTCTGTATGCTCCTCTGTTGCTCCGAGATCGGCACAGGATCAGACAGGACTCGCCCAAAATCTTGTCGGTGACTCCCTTTTGGCCCAGACAAGTTTTGGTCCCACCCCAACTTCTTTCTCACTTGGTCAGGGTCAATCCTTGCAAGTTACCTCACCGGGTGGATCTTCTCACACTAGACAGAGGGATCTTGTTTTCATCCTTACCTGTCCACTCTTCAAATCACACTGTAGGTGATTGTTTTGATTCTTTTTAGACATATATTTTCTGAGGACATGCTTCATGTTCTGCAGGAGGCCAAGAAACCCACTACTTGAAAATTGTATATGTCCAAATGGTAAAGACTGTATGTCTGGTGCCTTTCTTGCCATCAGGATCCCATTTCTGTGAAGATTCCTCTGGTACTGTTTTTGTGTTATCTCCTCCATGCTGGGTTGGCATATTCTTCAGTTAAAGTTCACCTATCAGAAATCTTTGCTTGTCTGCCCTTGAATCCTCATTTGGCCTCTCAGGTTGAGGTCAAGCAGTTTCTTAAAGGTATCTTTCATATCAGGCCTCCCAGAGAGCCTTTTACGCCTTTTTGAGATCTTATTTCTTTATTTGAAAAATTGACCCAGGCTTCTTTTGAGGCTTCTGCTTCAGCGTCCTTACATACATATGACGTACAGCGCCTATAAGACCTAAAGGCTTTCGTATACCGGCAGGATGTTGGATTGTCCTTGGCAGGAGATCCTTTAGATGCAGAATACTGCAACAGTGAAGAGAAGGACATCTAGTGTTATGGTAAGATTTTTCACAAATGTACTTTCATTTTTTTGTGAAAGTAAGAAGGACAGCCCGTGTCAAAACAGACTAAGGATGTTTCCTTTTGTTTTGATGATAAAACTATTCCAGGCAGGGTCAAGGTCCACTCTACCAGGTCCTTGGCTTCATCTTTTGTCCCTTTGGAAAGGGTTGGATTCTAGAAGTATTCTAGAAACTGCTTCTTGGTCGTCTGTACATACTTTTACAAAGCATTGTAAGCGTGATTTCTTCTCTGGGTCCAGATCAAGCTTTGCTTGGACCATTCTTCAAGAGGTTCTGGACTCTGCTTTCTGCCACTCAGGTTAGTTGAGGTAATCTATCTATATAGTTAAGACTACTGCACTAGTGATAAGTATGGTAACCATAGTAAGTAAAACTTACCATAGCATTATATATTTGAATGATCACTTCTGCTGCAGCCGTTTCCGCCATTCTTCTGTCCCCCTTGATTTTTTGGTGTATTTTTATGCTAGTGTGTAGACATTTATTTTTTTATTGTTGCTGTCATTATCCTTTCAGGGCGCAGCTCTCTCTGTCTGCTTGCAGGCGAGCATTGAAAGGATTTGCACCCAAACTTTAATTTTAGTCAGCTCAGCTCAAGCTGTGTGACAGTTTGTGTGTGTGGAAGGTACCCTGAAGCTTTGGAATCTGTCCGCCTGTTGTAGCCTTTTTTTAAACACCTTTTTGAAATTATTGCTTAAGACATAGGCAAGCATGCATTGACAGAAAGAGAAATGTTAAAATGGTTTGTTTTCTTATTTAAATACAATGTACATCACATATATTTTCTTTGCTTCTTGTCAAGAGTCCAGCATTGGAAAAAAGTTGCTGACTTTCCTGCCTTCTCTTAAACCTCACCCCTCCCCTCCTGATCATTATTATGCATGTATTGTTCCCACAATTTCCATTTACTTCTATGTAGTTTGCTCCTTCCCTTTTCTAAAGATCCCTTTTCCAGTTCTTTTTATTTTTAATGTTCATTATCTCAAATACATTTGGTGTAGTCTTTGATTTCTGTTTTATAGTAATTGCTTTTTTGGCAACCAACAGAATTTCACTTAAGGCTGTACTATGTCTAGGCAATTCAGATCCTGTATCCCAGCTCAAAAAAAGTAAATGTTAAGTTGTCAATCTCGCCTTCATTCTTGCTTGATGGGTTCGGAGCCGATCCCTCGGCTCCGACTCGGCACTTGCTAAGCTCGAGAGTCTCTTTTACCAGCTCGAGGCAGCCCCATATCCCATGATGCAAGGCAGTAAGTACCCAGATCTCGTTTGCCGCTTCGCTTAGGAGGTCTTCTTTTTGCCAGCTCCTGGTAAGTTGTTCACTTTTGTGATTTTTAAGCCCCTTTTTAGTCAAAAACCTTTTATTCTTAGTTTTTAAGTTTAAATTGACTTTTTCTGACAGAAATTCCCTGTCTCCGTTAATTTTTTGTTAAGTCAATCTTTAATCCCTATCCCATCCCCCCCCCTGTTAGGGTGTGTGTGTTGGTTTGTAGAATACCTTTGGTATTTTATTTAACTTAATTTTGACTGGTGGGTGTGTGTGTGTTTTTCAGCACCATGTCAAAGGAGAGGGTCTCAGGTTTTAAGAAGTGTGACTCGTGCTGTCAGAAGATGTCTCTGACAGACGGTCACACTTCTTGCCTGTATTGTTTGGGCCCTCTTCACCTGCAGGACTCCTGTGCTATTTGTCACTCCTTCAGCCAGAGAGTCCTGCAGGAGAGACGGAATAAACTGATTCTTAGGGGCCTTCTTAAGCCGGAGGGCTCTCCGGCTAAGTCGGCTCCACCAAAATCAGTAAAATCTTCCAAGGCCCAGGCTTCTGTATCTAAGTCTGCGGCCTTGGCTCCGACTCGTACTGAGTCGAGATCGGCTCCGGCTGGAGCCGATTCTAGCTTGACAAAGCCTTCGGCACCGATGGCTATCGGTGCCGAATCTGTATTGACCACTTCGATGTCGGCTCCGATCGGCTCTGACACCCATGTGGCACAGGCATCGGTGTCTGCTCCGATCGGCTCCGACACCGTTACTTTGGTGGCTGTATCGGCTCCGGCTGGAGCCGATGCATCGAGGCTTCCTGTCGGCTCCGAGAGGTCGGCTCCGACAGGATCTATTGTATCGGCTCCGATGGCTCATTCCAGGAAGAGGTCGAGGTCTCCTTCCTTGGAGCCGATACTTTCGGCTCGGCTTCACCTCTTCTATCGGCGGAGCCATCGGAGCCGATCTTCAAGGTCATCCAGGTTATCAGACCATGACCTAGAGAGTGGTAAGTAGATTACTCAAGTCACAGGTTCTGGCCCAAATGTTACACAGGCCGTCTCAACCGGTGACTGTTGGTCCACACCCCGTTACAGTTCCTCCTTCAACTCTACCCCAGAGCTTGGAGTTGGAGTCTTCGGAATGGTTACTGCTACGGCTGGAGGACGGATACCCCTTCTGTTCCTTCAGCCTCTACTCTTATCTCCTCTTGAGACCTTCCTTAGAGGGATTCGTGGTCGGGCTTCCATGGTCTCCTCCGAGGGGTGAGTGGCATCGGACCCTTGTCCGAACCCGCTCTTCCCCTTGGAGCCTCGGCCTTGGTGAGCTCGGCTCCGACATCTGCCTCGGAGACTTCCCTTCGGTGGTCCCTGGAGTGCCTAGCTCTTGGGCGGGTTCTCTTGGACCTGCCTGGGAGGGAGCATTCGAGGTGATGAAGAGTGTACTGGCCACTGGTATCAGTCAGCAGTCTGTTCCCGTAGCTCCTCCCTCTATAGTACCTGTTGACATCTCTGCCACTTCTCTTGCTACAGGACCCAGAGATCCTCCGCCTCAGGTTTCCCCATTGGGAATTTCCCCTCTTCCGAGGATTCTCCTGACGTTTGGAGATCCTCCTAGGAAGAGGACTTGTAAGAGGAAGCATGTAGACTCCCGAGTCTGTCACTGGATACTGACTTTGATGAGTCAGAGGGATCCCTAGATCCCCCTCTGAGGATGTCTCTTTCTCAGACATCCTAGAACTTCTGAAACAGAGGGGAAACTGGCCCACCAGCAATCCCTCTGAGGATGAGTCAGTATACCTAGAGGCGTTTGGATCTCGTCCCTCCACCTCCTGGGTATCTCCGCCTTCCGACCCCCTTATGCAGGTGATTGCACGAAAGGCGTGGGCAGCTCCTGACTCTGTAGAGCCAGTCCCTAGGAGGCCTTCAAAATTTATCACTGCCCGGCGACAAACAATTCCTTACTAAGGGTGTCCCCGCTGATGCCATGGTGGTGGCTGCGGCCACCAAAAAGGAACTTGCAGATCCTTCCGTGCCCGTCCATCCTCCTAATAAGGACTCTAGGACCATGGATAGGTACGGTAAGCGGATGTTTTCCTCAGCGACCTTTGCTATGCGTTCGCTGAATTACCTATGTCACTTCACCAGACTCCAAAGGGATATCCTGAAGGAGCTGGGAGAAGTAGTTCAGGATCCTACAGCTGCAGGGGCTCAAGAAAAAATTGCTTCTCAGCTAGGAACCCTCAATTCCATTGCGAACTCCTCCATGCGGCTAATATCTTATGCTGCGGATGGAGCGAGTAGAGCCGCAGGCACAGGTGTGGCTCTTAGGCGCCAAGCCTGGATGCGGCTATGTGATTTTATGGATCCCTTTAAGGCGTCCTTCACAAATTCTCCCTTTGATGGGTCAGCTTTGTTTGGCCCTCAGGTGAAGGAAACCTTGACCAGGTGCGAGCAGGACGGCAAGACTCTTTCTGCTGTTGGAGTCCGTTTTCCACCCCTTCTAGGCCTTATCCCAAAGGACAGAAGGGTGGGAAGATGTGGTTCCGTAAATCCCAAGGAGTCACGCCCATTCACGTGGTCAGTTTACCCCTAGAGGCAGAGGGGTAACAATAACAGACAGCTCTAGAGGCAGAGGGGTCCGAAGAACCAGGGAAACAGGGAGCCTCTCTCTGACAAGCCCTTTCAGCATCCCTGAGGTGTTGCCCGGCTGTCCCTCCTTGGAGGCAGTCGGGGGAAGATTATCACTGTACCCAGAAGCCTGGCATTCCCTCACTCAAGACACATGGGTACAGTCGATCATATCCAAGGGTTACATAATTCCTTTCGAGGAAAGTCCTTTCCCCTCAAATTCCCTTCCAGATGTACCACCCGGTCTAAGGGACATTGCAGAGTTAGAAATCGCAAAACTACTGCAAAAAAGAGCCATTCAGCCAGTTACAATAGACCATTCAGAGCCCGGAATCTACTCAAGGTTCTTTTTGGTCCCCAAAAAGACGGGAGACTGGAGACCAATATTGGATCTCAGCAGACTCAACAAGTCTGTCAAGAAGACAAGATTCCGAATGGTCACTCTTCAGTCAATTCTGCCCTTCTTACAGAAGGACAACTGGATGTGCTCAATAGATCTTCAGGATGCGTACTATCACATCAAAATTCACAGACGCTCCAGGAGATTTCTCCGCTTTCGGCTGGGGTCCAGTCATTTCCAGTTCAGAGCCCTGCCCTTTGGTCTCACTACAGCCCCCAGAGTGTTCACCAAATGCATGGCAGTGGTCACGGCTCACCTGAGACGTCAAGGATTCCAGGTGTTTCCGTATCTCGACGACTGGCTCCTGTCAGCCACCACCAGACATCAGCTTATACAAGCCAGGGATTACACAATAGACCTTTGTTCTCATTTGGGCATCTCAATCAACTTGAAAAGTCATCCTTATCGCCCTGACAGTCTATTACCTTCATAGGCGAACTTAAACACTGTTCGGATGTCAGCTACCCTTACAGAACAAAGAGTTTCAGACATTCAGACTCATGTCAGGATCATTCTGGCCAGCAAGAAAATACAGGCCAGAATGGTTCTGAAGGTATTAGGTCTCATGGCTGCGGCCATTACACTTCTTCCCTGGCTCGATTCTACATGCGCCTTCTTCAGTGGATGCTGTTCACACAGTGGTCATACCAGCAACTTCCAATGCGTCACCAGATTCTGGTGACACAAACATGCAAAGAACATCTTGCTTGGTGGATCACATCGTCTCAGGTTCACCAAGGCAGGTGCTTTGTACCTCCGTCCCGATAGCCACTGTCACCACGGATGCCTCCCTGATCGGGTGGGGGTCATTATCAGGGCAGGATGGTTCATGGGACGTGGCAACCGTTCGAGTACCATCTGCACATAAATGTCCTGGAGATGAGAGCAGTGCTTTTAACGTTGCAAGCCCTCAACGACTTTCTTCCCGTAGGGACAATTGCAGTCCACACAGACAACATGTCTGTAGTTTGGTATATCAACAAACAGAGCGGAACCAAGTCCTACCCCTTGTGTCGAGAAGCGCTCAGACTTTGGCAATGGGCAATCTCCTCTCATCGGTTTCTGGTAGCAACGCATATCCCTGGGAAAACCAACATTATAGCGGACAGATTGAGCAGAGCTATCCTCATGCCTCACGAGTGGTCTCTCAAGCAATCTATAGCGGAAGAGATTTTTCTGGAATGGGGTCGTCCATGTTGCGATCTTTTTGCTACTCCCCAAAACAGCAAATGTCCAGACTTCTTCAGCCTCTTCCCTCTATCAGGCCATCCCTGCAGAGACGCTCTGACCCAGGATTGGCCCCAGGGACTTCTTTATGCCTTCCCTCCATTTCCTCTGATCCCTCAGGTGATCCAGAAAGCTACCGTTTTGAGAGCCAAATTGATTCTCATTGCCCCTTACTGACCTCGACAAGTTTGGTTCCCGTTCCTCCATCATCACCTTTTGGTGCAGCCGTAGCATCTGGACCCATTGCCAGATCTACTGATTCACCAATCCGGTCAGCTGCACCGGTCAATCCCTTCTCTCAACCTCACAGCATGGTTGCTCCACTTCCTTCCTTAGCCAGGCTTCCTTTGATCTCTAACCCAGTTAGAGACATCATAGTAGCTTCACTAAAATCCTCTACCAGAAGGATTTACACAAGCAAATGGAAACGTTTCTCTTATTGGGCTAAGGCCCAAAATATTGATCATTTTACTGCCCCTGTTCAGGCAGTTCTGGACTTCTTAGCTGAGATTTTTCATGCAGGCTCCTCTTCTTCCACAGTCAGAGTTCAATTGGCTGCTATTTCTAATTTTCATGTCGGGATAGCAGATCATAATATTATGTCCCATAGGCTCTGCAGGGCCTTCTTGAAAGGAATTTTCCTACTAAAGCCTCCAATCAGGAATCCTCCTCCTCAGTGGGATCTAAATTTAGTGCTGACATCCTTGATTCTTCCCCTTCGAGCCAGCTGTTTCTTGTTCCCTGAAATATCTTTCTTGGAAAACTTTATTCCTAGTGGCTATTACATCTGCCAGGAGGGTGTCTGAACTTCATGCTCTTTCGGTTCGACCCCCCTATTTGATTTTTCACAAAGACAGAGTATCTTTGAGAACTAATCCATCCTTTTTACCTAAGGTCGCTTCAAAGAACAATCTGAATCAATCCATTGATCTCCCTGTATTTTTCCTAACTATTCAGATAGAGCTGAACAAAAGCTACATTATCTTGACGTCCACCGTCAACTTAGATATTATTTGGACAGAACAAAAAAATTTAGAAAATCTGATCAACTTTTTGTTTCCTATGCGGATAATAAAAAAGGCCTTCCTGTTTCTAAAGTGACTTTGTCCAGATGGCTTTCTTCGGTCATCACTGAAATTTATACTCAGGGAAAACAGCTGTGCTCAAAACCTAAAGCACATTCAACTAGGAGTTTAGCTACTTCTACAGCCTTTCAAGCTAGACTTCCTTTGGACACTATTTGTGCAGCGGCCACTTGGGCCACTCCTCACACTTTTGTTTCCCATTACAAATTGGACTTGGCCTCCAGGGACAGAGCCAGTTTTGGCTCTACAGTCCTCAAGAGTTTGTTCCATTGAGCCACCCAGGATAGAGGTGCTAGGGACGCGGTCCCATCAAGCAAGAATGAAGGCGAGATTGACAACTTAACATTAAGAAGTTATGTACCTACCATACGTTCCATGTTAGTTGTCTTCTCGCCTTCTTTCTTGCGACCCTCCCTCCTTCCCCCTGGCCTGGACAGACCTTGTATAAGAAACTATTATGCTAAAGACCATTTAGACCTGGTCCTTTTTCCATCTGTAAGTTTCTTCTTCCTTTGGGAAGTATTTTATGCTTGGTATTATTGCCCTTTGGCAACAAACGAGATCTGGGTACTTACTGCCTTGCATCATGGGATATGGGGCTGCCTCGAGCTGGTAAAAGAGACTCTCGAGCTTAGCAAGTGCCGAGTCGGAGCCGAGGGATCGGCTCCGAACCCATCAAGCAAGAAAGAAGGCGAGAGAAGACAACTAACATGGAACGTTATGGTAGGTACATAACTTCTTATTTCCTTACTTCTAGCCATATGCTTACCACATATTTCCGTAAGAGTACTCTGCATAGAATTTTTAAAATCTGCCCGTTCATTACTCTCCCAAAACCTGTTTTTAGTTACCTCCCCCTTCATCACACCTCCAACATCTGCTGTCTCTTGAGGAAAAATTCTTGGAAGTCTGCTTGGGTTATAAAAACCTATACAAACACTTCTAAACAGAGATCATAAACTTTCTGCACTTGGTTGCATAATTAGGAGCTGTACATATGTCTTCCTATTGTTATACAAACACTTCTAAGCAGAGATCATAAACTTTCTGCACTTGGTTGCATAATTAGGAGCTGTACTTATGTCTTCCTATTGTTTTTCTGTAAATTGCTTTTGCAGTCTCTCTTCCCAATCTTTTCTGCCAGCTGTTATATCCTTGGCAGGATGTAACCTACGTAGCTAAGGCTTTTACAACAGTGATCATTTGAATGTCTGCTGTTATGGCAGCTTTCACTTACACAACTCCATTTTCTACAGCAAGAGAATTTTTCAGAATTCTAGGTTCTGTAGCTGCATCCATCTTTTAACACAGATGTTCTTCGTCCCCCATTGCTGCAGTCCTTACTATTGGGGTATAGTCCGCGTCCAGTCGGCCCGAATACCAGAGTATAAGGCTGACGTCGGTCAGGGCGCATTAGACTGACGTCAGTACGTCAGGGTACTAATGCGCATGACCAACGTCATATCCTCAGTCTTTTTTGCCGCATGGTCCGATGCAGAAGCAGTTTTGCGAGTGCAGGTTGGCGTTCTGAAATATTTCCGAAACCGGAGTTTCAGACCGAAACAGAGTTGGCTAAGTACCCCGTTGGGGAACATTTTGGTTTTTTCTTGCCTCAGTATTTACCGGATGTCAGAAAAGTGAATAACTGTATTTCTTGTGGGAAACAGATACCACATAGGGATTACCATACCTTGTGTATACCTTGTTTAGGGCCTGAGCACGACGTTGTTGGTTGCCGCTCTTGTGCTAGGTTTAACAAACGCACTATTAAGAGGAGGTTAGACTGTGCCAGGTTAGTGTTTGGGAAGCGTTGCAATTATAAAATGCCGTCGGATGCTCCGGCGCTTCGCCCAAGAAGCGCAAGGACAAAACAGCGAAGCCTAGGGTTGATGAACCGCAGTCCCGGACGTCGGTTCTTTAGAAGGCTCAGTGGAGCCAGAGGTTTTGCCAGGAGTTTCCATGGAGTCTCAGGCAGAAACTTTACTGTTACAGGATGTGCCTTCTCAGGAGGTAGGCCAGGCTGAGGGGCTTCTCAGGTAACTGTTCTTCCCTCTCTTCCCAAGGTAGTTAGAGCCTCTCCTTCTGTTGCCAAAACTTCTTTGAGAGGTAGGCCTACTTCAGTTTCAGTGGGGGCTTCTCCTAGCATTTCGGTTTCTGTACCTAAGAAACATATGCTTAAAATGGCAGAAGATTTGATTACTTTGATTAGAGGTTCTATGCCCCCGCCTGATAAGAGGCCTAGGGTGGAACCGAGTTTGATAGTTTTGAACAGTGTTCAGAGGCTTCAGAGTCTTCATGGAAGACTTGCAGGAGTATCCTACTTATTCTGATTCTGATGTGGATGATTCCACTCCTACAGCTTCTCCTCCTGAGGATTTCTCATTTTCAGAGACTCTGCATTCCATGAGGGAGCACTTTAAATGGGAAGGCCAGGATTACTCTGATTCCAGGAAAAGGCTTAGGGAATTCTTGTTTTACCCCAGCATAGGCCCTTAGCTATTCCTCCTGTGTTGAATGTGGTGGAAGATGTTTTGCAGAGGCTTCCCTGAACCCTGACTCTTTGCCTCCTGCTCCTGTTAAGCCTGATAGGTATTATAGGGTGCCGAAGCTCATAAGTATTTGTTTAAGAGTCCTAGGGCGGACCCAGAAACTATTTCTCAAGGGCCTAAAGGTGTTAAGGCTTCTGTGGTTAAAAATCCTGTTCCCACTGATAAAGAGGCAAGGGCTTTGGATCGGTGGGGAAAGAAAGTGTATACTTCTTCCACTCTAGCCATGAGGCGTTGAATTGTCAGTTTCACATGCTAAAATATCAGAATTATCTCCTTTCGCAATTAAAATCTAAGGTGGATGCTTTGGCGGAAGGTATTGAGTGTAAAGAGTTGCTGGATTTGGTTCATGTGTCTGAACAAGTGGGTAAGCATTCTTTGCAATGTGGTTTTGATGCTGTACAGGCCTCCTCGAGGGTGGCTGCTACTAGTTCTGTTCTTCGCAGGCATGCCTGGTTGAAGGATCAGAATTTAGCTGAGCATGTTAAGACAAGGATTTTGGATGCTCCTTTACAGTCTGATGTGTTGTTTGGATCGCCTGTGGAAGCAGTTTTAAAGAAAATGGAGGACAAAGCTAAGTCTATGCAAACTGTTAAGGATTTTTGCAGGTGCAGCCTCCAAGTTTAGTAGAAATTGGCCTGCTAAGGGGTGGACATATCCTGCTTATGATTCCCAGGCTAGGGGTAGGTCTAGACGTGGTAGGGGCAGGGCTCAAGGTTCTTTTAGGCCTAGAACAGGGAGTTCACCTGCTCAGACTTCCGGTGAGGGCAGGGGTCAGTCCTTTCGTAAGCAGACCCAATGACCTGTCTTTTCAGCTGCCAGTAGATTCTCGTCTGGCAGCTCCTTTGGGAGGAAGACTGTCTCTTTTCAAAGAAAATTGGGATTTAATTACTCAAGACAAATGGGTGTTGGATATCATTCACCACGGTTACAGATTTTATTTCCATACAATGCCCCCTTTCAAAGGCATGCCAGACGTTCCTCCTCCACAAAGAAAGGAGGCTCACAAGTAAGTTTCTCAGTTACTCCAGATGGGGGCCATTCAGCCAGTCCCTGTATCAGAAAGGAGCCTAGGATTTTATTCTCGCCTGTTCCTAGTACCAAAGAAGGGGAACACGTGGAGACCAATTTTGGATTTATCTCTCCTCAACACTTTTCTGGACATTCCCAAGTTCAAAATGTTGACGTTACAACAGCTTTTACCTCTGCTGGGCAAAGATCACTGGATGGTAACTTTAGATCTCAAGGAAGCTTACCTTCATGTGCCTATAAGGCTAAGTTGCAGGAAGTATCTGCGGTTTCGAGCTGGAAATTCTCATTATCAGTTCTCTGCATTGCCCTTTGGCTTATCTACTGCGCCCAGAGTATTCACAAAGGTTCTGGCTCCAGTGATAGCTTACTTCAGGCTTCAAGGAATTCAAATCTATCCTTACTTGGACTGCCTGATTCTGGCTCAAGAAAAGGAAGACCTTCTACAGCATCTGGAATATGTTATAGCAGTGCTAAGATGCCTAGGGTATTCTGTGAACGAAATAAAGTCCAGTCTAGTACCCTCTCAAGACATGTGCTTTCTGGGTGTGAGACTGAATACAGCAGCCCAGATGGCCTTTTAACCCCGGACAAACAAAAGAGTCTGTCAATTTACTTCCATCAACTATCTCATCAGTCCGTGCTGACTGCAAGGACAGTCCTTCAAGCATTAGGGTTCATGGCATCTTGTATTCTGGTGCTTCCCAATGCCAAACTGCATATGAGGAAGTTACAATGGTATCTCAAAACGTATGGACACAGCACTGCCAGGATTTGGACACTGTCATTCAAATAATACCTTGCCTTCAAAAAGAATTTTTGTGGTGGGCTCAGGAATGTCACCTAAACAAGGGACTCTCTGTGGCCCGGCCAGAGGCGAGTCAGATTTTAACGACAGATGCCTCGGACATTGCTTGGGGAGCTCATCTAAATGGAAAGTGGATACAAGACAAGTGGCCTGCCAGACTACAGCATCTACATATCAACATGAAGGAGATGTTAGCAGTCCAGTTTGCATTAATGGCTTTCAAGGAGTTACTTCTTCCAGGGCAGGTGTTGATTCTAACAGACAACACAACTGTCATGTGGTACATCAACAAGCAAGGGGGAACACATTCTTATCTGCTATGCAGGCAAGCAATGATTTTATGGGAGATTGCGCTAAGCTTGCAACTAACTCTTCAGGCAAGGTTTCTGCCGGGAGCACAGAACTCCTTAGCAGATGTGTTAAGCAGACAAATCATGGATCCCCACGAGTGGAAACTGGATCTTCATGTATTTCAAAAATTGACAGTGTCATGGGGAACTCCAGACATAGATCTGTTCGCTTCTCCACTAAACCACCAGCTGCCACAGTATTGCACAAAGGGGTTTCATCACACAGCTTGGAAAGTGGATGCTCTGTCTTTCAGTTGGAAAAACCTTCATGTGTATGCCTTTCCTCCTCTACTTCTTCTTCCAAAGGTACTGTTAAAGGTCAGACAAGACAGGCCACGGATGATTTTGATAGCTCCAGATTGGCCTCGGCAACACTGGTACCCACTACTACGGAGTCTGGTAAGGAAGCCTCCATGGCCTTTACCTCTGATTCCTCATCTGTTATCTCAGAAGGATGGTCATCTGCTCAATGTCAAGCTTCACTCTCTTCATCTAACAGCCTGGCATATTCTGTGTTGAAACACAGCAGGTCTCAACTTCCTCAACAAGTTCTAAATGTGATTATGGAAGCTAGAAGACCTAGTACAAGGAAAGTGTACGCAGAAAAATGGAAGAGATTTTTATTTTGGAGTACAGCAAAGAATTTGCAGGTTTCTGAGCCTAATTTGAGTGTGGCTCTTCAATATCTTACTGAGTTATTGGACAAAGGTTTGTCCTTCTCTTCCATTAAGATTCATGCTGCAGCAATTTCAGCTCACTATGATTGTGACCCACCATTGTTTTCGCATCCTTTGTTCAAGCAGTTTCTTAGAGGGGCAAAGAATATAAGATCCCCACGTAAAGCTCCTACTCCTGCTTGGGATCTCAATTTTGTGTTGGAAAAACTTACTCTACAACCTTTTGAGCCTGCGGCTACTGCTGAATTGAAATACTTGTCATGGAAGACTGCTTTTCTGTTGGCTATTACTTCTGCAAGAAGGGTGTCTGAGTTGCAGGCCCTTATGGCAGTAGAGCCATTTCTGATTTTCCATAAGGATAGGGTATCATTACGTACTAATCCTTCCTTTATGCCTAAGGTGGTTTCTAGTGTGGCTTTAAACCAAACTATTCATTTGCCTACTTTTTATGCAGACCCCAAAATAAAGGGGAAAAGATTTTGCACACTTTAGATGTACACAGGCAATTGCGTTATTATTTAAGCAGGACTAAGGATTTCAGGCAGTCTCAGCAGTTGTTTGTTTCTTTTGCTTTGAGTTCACAGGGTAAGCCTGTGTCAAAACAGACTATTTCTAGGTGGATTGGCTTTTGCATTGCATTTTGTTATTCCCATCATGGCAAGGAGATTCCAGCTGGGATTAGGCCTCATTCCACTAGGGCTACTGCCACTTCAACAGCATTTCTAAGGGGGGTGGCAACTAAGGATATTTTGGAAGCAGCTACTTGGAGTTCAGTGCATACTTTCTCTAAGCATTATCACCTTCCTATCTACTCTAAGTCTAGGGCTGGTTTTGCCACAGCTGTCTTGCAAGGCATGTTGTCAGCTCCTGCTTCTTTATGATTTGCCAGCCTCCCTTACCTCTGCTTTGGGATTCTACCCAATAGTAAGGACTGCAGCAATGGGGGACGAAGAACATAGTACAGTTTTGTACCTACCATAAATGTAGATGTTCGAGGATCCCCATTGCTGCAGTCCAATTTACCCTCCCTCCTTCCCCTCTGTGTTTAGGGGTGGTTGTGTAGGTGAGGTTACATGCTTATATTTTTGTATCTATTCTTGTATATATTGTACATATTTTTGGTGCAGGTATTTTGGGCCTTGTCTTTTTAGGGACTTCTGACATCTGGGGCAAGAAAAGACTGAGGATATGACGTTGGTCATGCGCATTAGTACCCTGACGTACTGACGTCAGTCTAATGCGCCCTGACCGACGTCAGCCTTATACTCTGGTATTCGGGCCGACTGGACGCGGACTATACCCCAATAGTAAGGACTGCAGCAATGGGGATCCTCGAACATCTACATTTATGGTAGGTACAAAACTGTACTTTCCTCATGAAGAAAATTGTTTCCTCCGTTCAGTCAGGATTCTCTGGCAGCATCCCCAAGCCTTCCCTGTTCCAGTCTTGGATGTCATCAAAAGGGAATGCTGCTGGTGTAACAACCAAGTCCAGTTGAACTCATTCCTCCCTCTTTCTCCTCCATTCCTACTCATTTAGTCACAGCATACAATTTGGATTTGGCCTGCAGAGTGGTTTCTCAAGGAATGAAAGATCTGTGTATGCAGGAGCCTCATTTCAGACACTAACCTCAAAGAAGTGATGGCCCTTGTAAGTGCTGTTAGAGCTCTGAATCAGTTGTGTACCCCACGGCTGCTATCAGAACAAACACCACAGTTATGTGGTACATAAACAAGGTCTTTTTCCCTGTGCAGACTAGCCATGGTTACCTGGGAACTGACAAATCAGTACCCATCACTGTTTGCTGGACAGATCGTCCCACATTTATTTATTTTACATTTGGTTACAGGCAAAGTCCAACTGGATACAAGTCCTTTTTCAGCAGAGGCCCGGGGAGAAATGCTCCAAATATTACAAAGACCAGATTTAACCTAGTACAATGTTGTAGTTTAAGAAGTGACATTTACATTTTCATATACAAGAAGCCATCTATGATACAAAGTGATAACACAAGGTATAGAAAAATAGATTTATTTGGACTGATTATAAGAAAACAAATTTAAGCAGTCTTGTTACTGAAAATCAATTCAGAGATAACAAAGAAAAAAGGATTAAGTATAGAAGGAAGATTAGGATATGAAGTGTGAAGAAACGGACTAAGCTGAGAAAATAAATAAAATAATCAGGTTAACTGCCTGACAGTATTGGAGGGGAAGGTTATTATGAGTGAGCAGATGTAGGATTGAGATAGCCTAGCCTGGCGAGGTACAAATGCATGTCCAGTTGACTAAAGTGTGTGTTTAGGCATTTTTTAAACTGGGTCAAGGTTAGTAGTGGCTGTTCTATTATAATTATGTATATTATAACAAGTGGATGTTGCACACAGAGGTCTTCCAGGAGATTGTCCACTACTGTGGAAATTTAAGTAGATCTATTTACCTCAATTCACAATAGACACTTACCCCAGTTGTCTTTTAGGATTCCTAGCAAACAAGGCTGGATTCTCTTTCCCATAGACAATAATATTCCTT
The DNA here is from genome assembly GCF_019279795.1 of Protopterus annectens. NCBI lineage: Eukaryota > Metazoa > Chordata > Ceratodontiformes > Protopteridae > Protopterus > Protopterus annectens. The sequence continues at coordinate 17,429,168 of NC_056747.1, read as the reverse complement.
TGTACAGCAAACACACACACACACACACACACACACACACACACACACACACACACACACACACACACACACACTTTCCTTTGATAACAGGAATCGTGCTAAACATAAAGAAGCATTCTCCAGAGATGTTTCCGGTAGCCCACTTTTAGCCCAGACAGCATTGGTTCTTTCTTGTGCAACTGGCCAGAGGTCATATCACGTTGTGGACATTTCACACAGGACAGGGGCTTCTCGTGCGCCTGACTGTATGGATGAAGAGTTTTTGATCCCATTTAGGCACATATTTTCAGTGAATGTCAACAGGTATTGCTACTAGGAAATCATATTTAGCTAAATGGAAGATGTTTTCTAGTTGATGCGTTAATGGAGACCATGGTTCTACTCATGGGGTGGGGACCTGCAATGGTCTTCCAGTTGCTTAAATTAGGCTTGTTTTATTTCTCAAAGTGCATTTCTTGGACATTTCCGCATGTCTGCCGTAGCATCCCCCCCCCTTTCCTCTTTGTTCTCTGGTGACAGTTGTTAGGGTGTAGGACTGGAGTGGTTATAGTACAGGATATGCAAACTTTTATTGGGCGGTGTAGTGGTCCAGAAGTTAACATTGTTGCCTCACAGCAAGAGGTTCACCGGTTCAATTCTCTGCTTGGGTGCCTTCTGTGCAGTCTCTCCTCCCTGTGTTCATGTGGGGTTTCTCCCACATTCCAAAGACATATGTCTGAAGCATTTCTCCCAGGGCAACTTCTGCAAATAAGCTTTGTCCTAGTCGAAGTTTTTGGTCAACAAATGTTAAATAAAAATTCATTTTTTTCTAGTACGAACAGTTCTTGAAAGGGGTTTGCATATCTGAATTCTAGGAAACTTGGCTGCGGCCTGGAGTCTTCATTTTATATTAGAAAAGCTATCTCTGTCTCCATTTAAGCCTGCAGCTAGTTCTTCCTTAAAGTTTCTAAAATGGAAGACCGTTGTCTCTTATTGTTCTGACCTGAAAGATCCTGTGTGTGTAGGCCATTTAGCTTCCTTTGCTGTGCAGTTTGTTTTGTGGATCATTATTATTTGAGTGACATTGTGAGGTATTACAAGCTATGCCAGGAGAAGTAGGACAGTGGATATGTCACATATGCCAGCATAGCTAGCTGGAATTTTGTAAAGAACTATGTCATTTGTATATCAAGCTGATTTGTACAGGTGCTTATGTTTAAAATGTATTTGTAAAGTTGCCTGTGTTTAAAAAAAAATGTACCAGCAGTGGGTCTTGCTGGACAGACGAAGTTCACCTGTATGTCAGACCGTATGGTAACTATTGAAAAGAGTACTTTGTAACAGAGAATACTGGAACAGAAGAGGATAATCTCAGTCCAGGTAACTCTGAAAAAGAGTTTGAAATTAAATTACGTGGTATAAGCCATAAAAGTTGCATCTCACAGGTCTGCATGCAGCCAGAGACATAAGTTAGTACTATTAAGCCTTCTGTATTGTCCTTGGGGGTGGGGAGTGAACTAATTGCTACTCTGTAAGGGTGGAAGTTTGAAACTGCTCTAGGACTTCCAGAAGCTGCAACAAATCTTAGGAAAGTTCTGTGTGTTTGTATTGTTTACACACACGTGCTAGATTCTGGTTCACTTGCTAGGAAAGGGGGTAGTATGGGAACCAGTCAGATGACCAGATGCATGTGATGTCATTCTGTAATCTAAGACTAAAATGATGTTTTAATACCAGATGAGACAGAAGTCTCAGGGCAGTCTGTTTTTGGGGCCTGACAAAGAAGGACCCCTCACCTACTTCATCTTGCCTTGCTTTAGTAAGTAACCAGGGAATAATAATTCTTTAGATCAGTTAGGAAATATAGTGAGATTAGTTAAGTCATGTTTTTCTGTAACTGCGGAAATCTATCCATGTGGGTTATTTTTAATATTTAGTGTGCTTGAAACACCAGTGTTTATTGTAAATAGACATTTAGTATTTTTATGTTCTTTTGTTATTAAATATGTTTAAAATTTTCATTGTGGCTGGTCTATTTTAACCTTTGAGAGTACTTATATGTGTTTCAAAAACGACAAAGGATTCAGTTCCCAATAAAAATTTATTGTTTATCTTGTCTTAGCGCCTCAGCCATTACAGCCTTCAAAGAGTACAAATTTATCTAAAAAAACACTTCCATATTTATACAACAAACAATCATTTAGTTAAGTTAAATAAGCAGTCAATTAAATAATTAAACATACATTTTAAAATCTTAAAGCAGACTTCTCCAATTAACTTCTCTGTTCAGACCTCTTGGTGTCAATGTATCAAACTTCAGTTTAAATACAGTTTCCTTTTAAAGTAAAACACTCTAATCTTTCATCCCCCTTCTTAATAAATACTTCCAAAATAGTGGCTTGCAGTATGTTAGCATCCCCATTATGTTTTTCTTTAAAGTGGGAAAGCTATAGGACTTTCCAGTGTCCCCTTCTTGATGTCTCTAATGTGTTCCTGCAACCTAATTCTAAATTTCCTTTTAGTTTCCCCAATGTAGAAAAGGTTGCAGGGACACTTGCGACAATAAATTACACCCACTTTATCACGTAAAATGACTATATGGTTTAAACATTTTTCCATTAATCCTAGGAAATCTCAGTTTAATGAAGGAACATACACTACAATTATTACATGGTATGGTACAATAAACTGATAGGGAGATAGAAGGGCTAGCTACTGGAGCAATATAATAAGCTTTAACTAATTTGTCACCCCAGATTTTGTCCTCTCTTATAAGCCACATAAGGTGAATCAGAAACCATTCTATGTAACAATTCATCTCTATGTAAAAATTTCCATTATTGCTTCATTAATTCCCACATCTTAATACTTAATGTATTATAAGTTGTTACAAAAAATATTTTGTCTAACTTTTTTTCACTATTTTAACCTTAGAATTAATATTATTAGCACTAATAAATCCATTTCTACTATTAATCTCATATTTATTCAAATTATGTTGTATTAATTTATCAATGGACTCATAAATCAAATTCTCATTATATCCTCTCCGTAAAAAGTTAGGTAATGTTTGATTAATTTGTTTCTGCAGATCCAATTTATTATTACAAAGCCTAGATTATCTAATCATCTCCCCATAGGGCAGTGATTGTAATGTGTGAATCTGATGGCAAATAGTACCAACCAAGTACTGGCTGCCATCCTCAAATTTCCAATGAACTGTAGTTGCAATGGAGCCATCATTTATTCCAGATAGATGAATGTCCAAAAAATTAACCACTGTGCCACATTGTAAACCATCACATTTTATGTTATATACATCATCATTTATTTCTGAAAAAAATATTGGTACCTCATTTAATCCCCCATCACAAACAAAAATCAAATCATCAATGTATCTAAAATAAAATAAAACATGTTGTTGTACAAATACATTCCTATATATATACGTATGTGTGTATATATATATATATATATATATATATATATATATATATATAATCCAACTCAAATTTCGCCATAAAGAGGTTTGTATACATGGGGGCAAATGATGCCCCCATGGCTGTACCTCTTAACTGATGATAAATGAGTTCATCAAAACTAAAATAGTTATGAAGCAGATAAAAATAAGTTAAATCAATTATATAATGAGAAGTCGGACTATCATCTAAGAAGTATTGCAAGGCGTGAACTCCATCAGTATGTCTAATATTAGTATATAAACTGGTTACACCCATAGTAATCCAAAACATATTCTGATTCCAAAATATATTAGATATTTTGTCAATAAAATCAAATGAGTCCCTAATATAATAATCAATTCTTTCAACATAAGGTAACAAATAACCATGTATCACAATTCCTATATTATGCAAAAAATTAACAGCAGGAACAATAGGACGTCCAGGTATGTATTTGTTGACACTGTGGCCACTCCTGAAAGCCTCAGTGCATTGGTCAAACATTTCTATTTGTATTAGTGTTAATTTCACTCAGTATAATTGAGTATCCTTGTTAAGAGCCTTAGAGTAGATGGCTTTGGAGTATCTGGTGGCAGTAGATAGCTTATAGTCTTAGCAGAGTGGCATAGCTAGTAAATCTGTGCCAGCCTTTCCCGTGTGTGTGTGTCAGCTACTTGGACACAGATCACTGGTACCACAGAGAGTGGTGGAGGACTTGGCTTGGACACTCAGCTGAGGACTCAAATCTACAGCTGTGCCAGTGGGGGAGTCTTACTGGGAGCCTGGAGAGAGAGAGAGGGAAACCCAGCCACTGGACTAAGTCTGTTCCCTGTGTGATCTTAAGGGAAATTATGCTTGATACAGAGAGCTGCATTTGGAAGCAGTGTGTGTATGTATTTTTCCTCCCAAGTGAACGTCCCTCACCAGTTGTGAGGATTCAGGTGCTATGATTACTGGCCCAGAAGAGGGGATGTTGGAAGTTTTTTTTTTTTGATGGACAGTGGAGCCTCTGCTAGAAGTTCTTTACAGCAGCCAGTATGGATTAATTGCTGTTTTAATGTGAAAGTGAGATTTCAAAGGATGTCCTTCCTTATCACTGTTGCAGTAGAGGATGTTCATCCTTATCGCTGTTGCAGTGGAGGATGTCCATCCTCATCGCTGTTGCAATAGAGGATGTCCACCCTTATCGCTGTTGCAGTAGAGGATGTCCACCCTTATCGCCGTTGCAGTAGAGGATGTCCACCCTTATCGCCGTTGCAGTGGAGGATGTCCATCCTTATCGCCGTTGCAGTGGAGGATGGCCACCCTTATCGCCGTTGCAGTGGAGGACGGCCATCCTTATCGCCGTTGCAGTGGAGGATGGCCACCCTTATCGCCGTTGCAGTGGAGGATGTCCACCCTTATCGCCGTTGCAGTGGAGGATGTCCACCCTTATCGCCGTTGCAGTGGAGGATGTCCACCCTTATCGCCGTTGCAGTGGAGGATGTCCACCCTTATCGCCGTTGCAGTAGAGGATGTCCACCCTTATCGCCGTTGCAGTAGAGGATGTCCACCCTTATCGCTGTTGCAGTATTCTTTACTCCTGGGATATCCTACTGTGGATAACCAAACGACTAGCCAGCTTACCAAAACCTTAACATCTTCCGGATGTCATATGTATGTTTTATGTGCAAGGCATACGTAATGTACAAGCACCTATTCCTCGGAATCTCTTTGCTATCAGTCCTAATGCTACATTTGAATTTGATATGCAAGCTGTTCGCTGATTTGGTTCCACTAGTGAGCCTTCTACAGGTAAATGTCCAGTTATGGTCTGTTTTTTTTTTTCTTTTTTTTTACCTGTTACCTTAAGTTTGCATGTCATCCAGGAAGATAAAATGTGAGTGTGGTAGGCAGATTCCCCATAAAGCTAGACACGAAAGGTACCTTTTTTGTTTGGGTGCTACTCATGACCATATGTACTGAGAGATTTGTCAGGTATTTGTCCCTAAGGCACTCCACAGTTGTTTGTAGTCTCTCTCCATTTAGTTGGTGAACCAGCGATTGAATATTTTGACTCAGGATATCATTGCTGAATCCTCCCACTCCGACATTCATCCCCCACTTAATAAGAAAGCCAAAAGGTGCAAAGTGATCCTGCTGCTGTCCAGCCTGCATGGGATGTCTTTCAGTTTGGATGAAGAACCTGAGGGACAGTTTGGTGCTGCCATCATCTCCTCTATCATGACTTAGTTTGATGCCCACCTGGAGCTATCGGCCTGCATATTCGTTGAGGCTGTGCCAATGTCTGGTGCAGATGTAGAGGGAGAGCTACAGCTGCTTATTTCAGATGACCCTTAGCGGATTTCCCAAATACTCGTTTGGGAAGAGGTTCCTGTTACCCTTATTGAATCAAGGCAGGCTTCTGAACTGCCTAGTTTTGTTAAAGTCAGCATTTCTTTAAAAAAGAAATAGACAACTAAGCATGTTGCCCCTGTGGATAAGGATCCCCACAAACAATGGCAGGATTTTACTCCGGGTTTTTTCAGTGGTCTAATGGCTCTTAAGCAAACTCCCATGATTGTCTCTTCCTCCTCCTCCTCGGTCTTCCACTCCTTCTGAACAGTTCACTTTCTGTTGACTCTCCCAAGGAGGAATTGTCTTTTGGGGATACAGTGACTCTTATCATGGAACATTGTAAATGGGTGTGTTCCCAGGTTTCTGATGTTCCAAAAATACTATGAACTTTTGCAAATAGATTCTTCTCGGCCTTCTGCAGTCCTGGCTCCCCTCCTTGACACTTTCACTACAGCTTCTCAGGCCCCTAACTCTCAACCTTTTGCCTTTAAGAAACCGGACAGGATCTGTAAGGTTACTGAAGCTCAACAGTTTTTATATAAAAGCCGTTTCTCTGATTCTGCTGTTATTTCTGTAGCCACTGATAAACTGTCCAGGTTGCTGTCTTTTTCTTCTAAGATTGTACCTTGTGATAAGGGACAGCCATGGCATGGTTAGGTATGGTAAACATGTCTACCTCTGCGACCTTACCCTTCAGGGCTATTAATTACTAGACCCCATATAACTAGAAGTATGTCCTGACTCTTCTCTCCCAGGTTGATTTGCCTGATTCAGAGGTCAAGTCTTCTGCCATTTCCCCCTTTGAGCTCTGCTTCTCAGGTGACTGTGCTCATGATGCCTTCTGTAGGGCAGCTGCATCTGGATTTGTTATGAGGTGGCATTCTTGGTTATGTCTCCAGGCTCTGTCTGAAGACATCAAGGTCAAATTATTGGATTCTCCCTTAGACAACCAGAATCTTTTTGGCACTTCTGTGGCTGAATTTTTTAAGACCCTTCAGGGTAAGGGCAGTGTTATTCAGGACGTGAAACAAATCTTTGTCTCTCCTGATGTTCTTCATGTTTCACTGTTGCAGTCATCACATTTGGGTTAACCCTGCCAGGGTAGCCCTCGGCCAGCCCGAACACCAGAGGCTTAGTATTTCTGCGTTGGTTGCTGTCACTTCAGGACTGATGTTAGGTCGTCAGTAGTATAAAGTAAGGCAGTCGACCCCATTACATCAGTCTTTCTTGCCATGGAGCCAGAAGCAGAAGTTGTTCACACCAGTGCTGGTTGGCCACTACCTGAGTTTCGTCTATCGATTTGAAGCTGAAGTCTTCTAAAGCCAAGTACCCTGTTGGGGATCCTTTTTTCTTGCACTAACCGATGTCAGAAAAAGTGTCTCGCCTGTGGAAAGCAAATACCACACCGAGACTTTCATTCTTACTGCGTCATTTGTTTAGGCGTGTAGACCATGATGTCCCTGACTGTCGCTTCTGTGCTTTGTTCAACGCCAGAACTGTCCGTCGTCAGGCCCTTATTGAAGCTAGATATTTTCGCTTACAGTCCTCTAACTCCAATATGGCTTTGGTAAGCCATCCGACAGCAGATCTTCTGAAAAAACGGAAAGATAAAGACAGAGACAGACCGCACAGGTCCAAACCTACCGACGATGCTTCCATTAAGTTAGTTGTCAGTTCTCCGGTCCTCAGTGAGGCGATTTCGCAGCCCCTGATGCCTGCTTCTGTGGATTTGCAGGCCAGTACCAAGACCCTTTCGGAGTCCGGTATGCTGCAAAACTCTTCTTCGACTAAGTAAGGATCCTGTGGTCGTCTTTACCTTGGATGGGTCCGGAGCCACTGAGCAGGTACTGGCTTCCGAGGAAGTCCTTTGCACTACCGATTCTCGACACAATCCTATGTCTTCCTTCGCGACTACCGTTCTTTCAGAAACTACAGAGTTTCTTAGGCCCAGGGTACTAACCACACCCAAGAAACTGACGACCCAGTCTCAGGCATCTGCTTCCTTGCCTCAGTCTCAAATGCTTAAAATGGCAGAAGACCTTATACTGATCAGAGGAAGCCAAGCTACCCCCTCCAAAAAGAAAAGAGATCTGTCCCCTGTAGTTTTGTCTGAACAAGAGTCAGATGACTCTGATGCATCTGAATATGAAGACATGCAACCCCTCTCTACTTATGAGGATTCTGATTTTTCCTTTGGAGAAACCCATCATACCTTAAGGGAGCATTTCCAATGCGAGAGTCAGGACTACCCTCAGTCTAAGAGTTAATGCATTCTGCAAGTCAAGTAACTAAAGACACCTTGCACTGTGGTTTTGACACCCTAGAAGCTTCTTGTGGGGCAGCAGTCACCAGATCTGTCATTAGAAGGCATGCATGGCTTAAGGGACAGCCCTTGTCAGACCATGTCATATCTAAATTGTTGGATGCCCCCTTGCACAACGATAACTTATTTGGCACTAAGGCAGAAGAGGTCTTAAAAAAATGGAAGAAAAAGCAAAATCTATGCAGACAGTTAAGGATTTCTTACAGGTTCAGCGGGCATTGTCCCACCAAGCACTGGTCCTTTCCTGCTCCCATTAAGCCAGTCCAGCCCAGACCCGGGGAACCAGACTCTCCAGACAGCAACCACAGGGAAGGCAGAGATCTTAGCAGTGGATTTACCTCCACTTCAAAACCAGGGAGTTCAAAGCCACCCCCTTATGGTAAGAACTCACAGTGACTCACCTCCCCCTTCCCCTCTGCCCACCTTCACTTACCCCTTGGAGGAAAACTCTCCTTTCACACAAGCACCTGGGCCACCATTACCATGGATCGCTGGGTTCTCAAGATAGTGTCCCAGGGATACAAATTTTATTTCCACACCCTTCCTACCCCAAAAGGGTTCCCAGGTCTACCTCCAAACCAGTGAGCAGAGGCGCAAAAGCAAGTCCTTTCCCTGATCTCTATGAGGGCAGTAGAGCACGTTCCTGCAGAAGAGAGGCCAAGGTTTGTACTCCAGGCTTTTTCTGGTACCCAGAAAAGAGGGCACCTGGTGCCCCATCCTTGATCTAACCATTCTAAACACCTTCCTGGTGATCTCAAAATTCAAAATGCTCACCCTCCAGCAGCTGCTATCCCTGCTGTCCAAGGATGCTTGGCTAGACACCCTAGATCTAAAAGAGGCCTACCTCCATATTCCTATCAGGGAATCATGCAGGAAATATCTCTGTTTCAGGACAGGATCTCAGCACTTGCAGATCTCTGCTCTTCCCTTTTTCTTCTCTACTGCTCCCAGAATTTTCACAAAATGTCTGGCTCCTACCATTGCCGTTTGCAGACAAAGGAAAATCCAGATGTACCCATATTTAGACGACTGCCTTATTCAGGCAGACAGCCAGGAAAAGCTGCTCAAGCACCTGGCCTTTGTAAAGTCCCTACTAACCTCCCTAGGGTACACAGTCAGCAAAAGGAAATCCAAACAGGTGCCCACCCATAGCATTATATTCCTGGGAGCAAGCCTGGACACAGCATCCCGGATGGCATTCCTTACACTAGAAAAGCAAAATTTCCTGACTGCGTACTTTTTTCAACTAGCCACCAAACCCCAGCTATCTGCAAGGAAGATCATCCTGCAAGCTCTGGGGTTCATGGCATCTTGCATACTACTCATTCCTTGTGCCAGACTGCACATGAGGAAACTTCAGTGGCACCTAAAGAGCCTTAGGTGTCAACACTCTCAAGACCTGGAAACTCTTCTACCTATAATTCCTTTCCTCAGGAATTTCTTTGGTGGGCAACTGCATGCTCCCACAACAAGGGACTACCTGTCTCACCACCCCCTGCCACCCAGACCCTCGCCACATATGCATCGGGCTATGCCTGCAGTGCACACCTGGATGGCAGGTGCATACAGGTCTCATGGAGCCCACAGCAGATCCCTCTGCACATCAGCTAAAAAGAGATGATGGCTGTCCAGCGTGCCTTAATAGCGTTCAAGCCCCTTCTCTCCCCAGGGGCTCTCCTGATCTAAACAGACAACACCACTGTAATGTGGTATATCAACAAGCATGGAGGGACTCACTCTTACCCTCTATGCAGGCTGACCATGACCCTTTGGCACACAGCCTCGGCCGTACAACTCCACCAGTTCGCACAATTCCTACCAGGTTCTCTCAACTCTCTGGCAGACCAATTAAGCAGAAATCTTCTGGACCCACACGAGTGGCAGCTCAACAGAAGAACCTTCACCCTAATAACTCAGAAATTGTAGCACCCTGAAGGTCAACCTCTTTGCCTCCCACACCAACTATCAGCTCAGCAAATTCTGCACCAGGGAGCATCCCTGCATGGCTTGGAAAGCTGTCCTTCCCCTGGGTCAGTCTGTCGGTCCGTGACGTTGTCCTTCCCCTGAGTCAATCTATCGGTCTGTGCCTTTGTCCTTCCCCTGGGTCAATCTATCGGTCTGTGCCTTTGTCCTTCCCCTGGGTCAGTCTATCGGTCTGTGCCTTTGTCCTTCCCCTGGGTCAGTCTATCGGTTTGTGCCTTTGTCCTTCCCCTGAGTCCATCTATCGGTCTGTGCCTTTCCCCCACTACCTGTCATCCCCAGGGTACTGCTCAAAATAGAGGAGGAAAAAACCAAGTACAATTCTTATAGCTGCAGACTGGCCTCACCAGCACTGGTACCCCTTTCTGCGCAGCCTGTCCCCACTGCCGACATGGCATCTTCCTCAGATTCCAAACCTCCAGGAAGGGGAATTCGTGCATCCCCAGTTGCAGACACTCAGTTTGGCAGCTTGGCTTATTCCCTAATCCCCAATCAGTCTGCCAACCTCAGTAAACCGGTTCTAGATTTTATATGTGAGGCCAGACGCCCTTGGAAGTCTTGTGCTGACAAATGGAAAAGGGTTATGCACCTGGATTGGGGCTAAGGGCGCCAATACGGCACAGCCCTCCCTCCCTCTCATCCTGGATTACTTAGCTGACCTACTGCACAGTGGTCTCTCATTCTCCTCTATAAAAATTAATGCCTATGCTATTTCTGCTCATTTCCCCACTGAGCAGCCCTTTTCTCACAATCCTTGATCAAACAGTTCCTAAGAGGGGCTAGCAACTTGAGGCCACCCAGAAGAGCACCAACCCCAGCTTGGGACCTTAACTTTGTGTTGGAAAAGCTCACCCAGCCCCTCTTCGAACCAGCTTCTTCGGCAGAGCTAAAATTTCTCTCCTGGAAGACCGCTTTCCTTCTGGCCATCATTTCAGCCAGAAGAGTCTCTGAGCTGAAAGCACTCATGGCTGTGGAACCCTTCATCTTCCATGCAGACAAGGTATCCCTCAGAACTAATCCATCCTTCATTCCCAAGATGATGCCCAGTGTGGCTCTCAGCCAATCCATTCATTTGCCCACCTTTTTCCCTAATCCCCAGAACAAGGGGAAAGGATCCTGCACTCCCTAGATGTGCACAGACAGCTCAGATCTAGACAGGACTAAATCCTTCAGAAAGTCTGATCAATTGCTGGTTAGCTTTGCTATAGGGGCAGAAGGCAAAGCCATCTCCAAACAAACCATTTCCAAATGGATAGCACACTGCATCCATTTCTGCTACAAATAGCATGGAAAGCCTCCCCCAGGGGTTCAGGACTCACTCCAGCAGAGCAACCTCCACCTCTGCAGCTTTCCTCAGTGGAGTCCCCACCAGGGGCATCCTGGAGGCTGCCACCTGGAAATCTGTTCACACTTTTACCAAACATTACCACCTGCCTCTCTTCTCCAAATACAGGGCAGGGTTTGCCTTTGCAGTCTTGCAAGGCATCCTAGCCAGCCCCTCGTTTCCTTGACTGCCTCCACCCACTTCCTCAGCTTTGGGAATCAACCCAAATGTGATGACTGCAACAGTGAAACATGAAGAACATAGTACAGTTGTGTACACTTGCCATAAATGTAAATGTTCGAGTGTCTTCACTATTGCAGTCCTGGTTTCCCTCCCTTCATCCCCCTTTTTTTCTTTTCTTTCCTTACAAGGGACATATTGGTATTTACTTTCTACTGGTGGGGCTCTTCCACCAGAACCTTGGCATCTACTTGGGGGATCCTGACAGGTTAGGGCAAGAAAAACTGATGTAATGGCATCGGCTGCCTTACTTTATACTACTGACAACCTGACATCAGTCCTGAAGTGACAGCAACCAACACAGAAATACTAAACCTCTGGTATTTGGGCCAGCCGAAGGCTACCCTGGCAGGGATAACCCAAATGTGATGACTGCAACAATGAATACACTCAAACATCAACATTTATGGTAAGTGTACACAACTGTACTTTTCTGTGTTTGAGAAATTATCCTTCTAAACCTTTTTTTGTTCGTATGCAGTCTAAATATACTTCTAGGAGACAGAGGGCTTCTAGGAGAGTCTTTCCAGGCAAGCCTTCAGGGTGCTAAGAGACAAAAGCCTTCTTTCCCTGACAAATCAGCTTCTGTTTGACATTTAGCCACTTTCTGTCCCTCAGACATGTTCTTTCTTTTTCTGTTTGGCAGCAGATAACCACATATGCTTGGGTACCTTCCATCATGCAAAATGGCTATTTTATGGTTTGGAAGTCCCTTCCTCTATTCTTGGGAATTCCTCAACCTCCTACTTGTCAGTTCATATGTGTGTACTAGGCTAATGGCCCTGGAGCCTTTACAAGCCTAGCCGATAGGATTAGCCTGGCATTGTGCCACCTGACCTTAGTTTCCAGTCCCTCTTTCGAGTAGAGCCCCTGGAGTGATCCCTGGGGTGAATTTTCTCTTTCCCATCCACTCATCAAGATTTCTCTTGGAGACCCACTGAGGTGCTCTGTTGGGCATGTATGAGAAGTCTGTTCCATAGCATGGGCAGTCTCTGGGTTATGAACCTGTCCCGCCAGCACGTTCTGTTGATTCTGGTAATGAGGTTGAGGTCTCTGGAGCATGTGGTGCAGACGGATTGGGATTTCGTTAGATGTAACATTTGTAACCGAGCTTTGTTCTGGAGTATCTGGTGGTACAGTGAGACATCCAGCCTTTCGCACTGTCTTAGCAGGGAACCGTTTTTTATTCCAGGATGCTTATGGTTCCCAGGAAGGAGGGGTTGTGGAGGCCCACTCTAGAGCTGTCTTTTCTGTACAACGTTTTTGAGGTTCGTTCGTTTAGAATGATGTCCTATTCATCTGTTGCAGTATTCTTTACATGAGGGAGTTGCCTACCAAAACAACCTGACATCGGCCAGTATACAAAAGACTTTTACTGCTTTTGAGGTGCATGGAGCATCATATACAGGCTGCTATCGGACCTATTCCATAAAAGCGAAGTACCCATGCACCATTCTCTGAACAACTTTGCCACCAGTCCAAACTCTTCACCCATGTGTACTACCTGCTCTCCCAAGTGGTTGCTGACTCACCGTTTCAGGTAAGTGCAGCATTGGGGAATCCTTTCTTTACTAATTCTGCTGTGGTTAGGTTTACTATCATCCAAAAAAAGGCAGATGCCAGTGTGGATGTCAGATTCCACAGAAAGACAATCACCAGCAGTGTCTTTTTTTGTCTTGGGCCTATCTACGATCATAAGTCTTGCACTCTCTGTCAGGCCTTTCTGCTTAAAACATTGAGAAGTAGGTTATCTTCCCTTTCAGTATATTGGGAGAGTCAGCAACTTGAAATTCTTTATGAAAAGTGCTATGGAGGGACCCTCAGGGCCTGAGGCCGAGTTGCTTGTGAAGCAGAAGGCCAAGAAGCCTAGGCCTGAAACTTCAACTGCAACTCCAGCGGTCGATGTCCCTTTCAAGGCAGTTATTAGTCCAGAGAAATGTTAATCCTTTGCATCTAATTCACAGACAGAGCCCCATAACGGAGGTCGCCTAGGATCAGGATGATGGCATGTCCTTGGAGGTACTGCAGGCATCCAGTGCTGATGTCCAGGGGGAGCCTAGACTTGTGATCACCGAGGTCCCTAGGAGGGATATTTGAAATATTGTGTAGAGAGGAAGTTGATTCTGACATTATCGGATCTAGGTGCATGTTTGGTCCTCCGACCTTACATAGGATTGATCTGCATTCCAAGAAGAAACAAAAAGCAAAGCATTTGTCGCTTCCTACAAATCCACAAAAGGATTGGCAAAACTGTACACAAACCTCCTCCAGGGGTTTCAGTACTGGTCACACCCTGTTACCTCTCCTCAGAAGAGGATTAGGGAAGAGGGTTCTTCTGACACAAACCTCCTCCAGGGGTTCCAGTACTGGTCACACCTTGTGTTACCTCTCCTCAGAAGAGGATTAGGGAAGAGGGTTCTTCTGACACAAACCTCCTCCAGGGGTTCCAGTACTGGTCACACCCTGTGTTACCTCTCCTCAGAAGAGGATTAGGGAAGAGGGTTCTTCTGACACAAACCTCCTCCAGGGGTTCCAGTACTGGTCACACCTTGTGTTACCTCTCCTCAGAAGAGGATTAGGGACGAGGGTTCTTCTGACATAAACCTCCTCCAGGGGTTCCAGTACTGGTCACACCCTGTGTTACCTCTCCTCAGAAGAGGATTAGGGACGAGGGTTCTTCTGACACAAACCTCCTCCAGGGGTTCCAGTACTGGTCGCACCTTGTGTTACCTCTCCTCAGAAGAGGATTAGGGAAGAGGGTTCTTCTGACACAAACCTCCTCCAGGGGTTCCAGTACTGGTCACACCTTGTGTTACCTCTCCTCAGAAGAGGATTAGGGACGAGGGTTCTTCTGACGCAAACCTCCTCCAGGTGTTCCAGTACTGGTCACACCTTGTGTTACCTCTCCTCAGAAGAGGATTAGGGAAGAGGGTTCTTCTGACACAAACCTCCTCCAGGGGTTCCAGTACTGGTCGCACCCTGTGTTACCCCTCCTCAGAAGAAGATTAGGGAAGAGGGTTCTTCTGACACAAACCTCCTCCAGGGGTTCCAGTACTGGTCGCACCCTGTGTTACCTCTCCTCAGAAGAGGATTAGGGAAGAGGGTTCTTCTGAGAATTTTTCCCCTCAGAGGACAAGTCCCTAGCTTATTCATCTTGTTCCCCTGCCTGCTTGGATTATGCATCTCCGGAGGAGGATTCCAATGGTACTGACTCCCCAGTGGAGGAAATTACTTTTGGTGAGACCTTGGGTAAGATGAGGGAATATTTGAAATGGGATAGTTGAGATGTCACCAGTACAAAAATGTTGCTATGAATTAGTTCAGGTAGATACTCCTAGTCCTTCAGCTGTACCGCCTGTCCGACCTGGCTTCTTAAATGCATGTGCATGTTCGAGTAGGACTCCTGATTCCCAGCCTTCAGCACCTAAGAAACAAGACACATTCTCCGAGGTGCCTGGACACAGTAAGTGTCTTTTCAAAGCTCCTTCTGCTGGCACGTCTGCATCACTCTGGCTTCTGATCAGCCCTCTAGGTTGGTTCCCTCCTCCTCCCTTCTTCCCAAGGCAAAGATAGCAGACGTATGGAGAGGTTGGGCAAAAAAGTATACATTCCTGTCACCCTTGCATTTAGGGCTATCAGTTATCAAACACACATGACTAAATACACCTTGGAACGTTTGTCCAGTCTTTCCAAAAGGATTTCAGATTAGCTTGACTCAGAAAATAAGTCGTTGGCTTCATCCTTGCTTGGGGTATCCTCTCAAGTGGCCGCCATTCAATAAAATGTAGTTTCTGTGCTGTGTTATTGGATGTTGCTCATGCATGCAGTTTTATGGATTATTCCTAAGTGTCTCCTTTTTGCTGTGCTATTGGATGTCGCTCATGCATGAAGTTTTATGGATTATTCCTAAGTGTCTCCTTTTTGCTGCGCTATTGCATGTCGCTCGTGCATGCAGTTTGTTTTCCTGCAAATGTACTCAAACCACCAAAATCTGTTCTGTTTGACTTTTTCTATGATTGGAGCTACTTATATTTTTGCTGTGATGTCATCATTTCTTAATCTGCCCCCACAGTGTGATCCCTATCACCTGTCTTTGGCACTTCAACTCTAGCTTTCTGGTCTGCCTTCACTGACCTAGATGTTCTTCATGTTTCACTGTTGCAGTCATTACATTTGGGTAATCTGCTGGCAGGTTGCCCTCAGTCGGCTTGAATTCCAAAGTCTTGGGTCCTGCGTCGGTTGCTGTCTCCTCTTCCATGACATCAGGTTGTCAGGGGTATAAAACATGCAGCCGACGCCATTTTCTTTAGTCTTTCTTGCTGCACAGTGCCCGAAGCAGAAGCATTTTGCAAGTGCTGGTCAGCCGACTACTGAAATATTCGAGTTTGAGTTTCAGAACCGAATTCTTCACTAAAGCCAAGTACCCCATTGGGGAAACTTTTTTCTTGCTCCATCCCGATGTCAGAAAAAGTTAATAATTGTATTATTTGTGGGAAGCAAATACCTCATAGGGATTTCCATTTATACTGTATTCCTTGCCTAGGCCCTGATCACAACGTACCTGGCTGTTGGTTTTGTGCTAGATTTAACCAACGCACTATTAAGCGTCGGCATATTTTTCCCTCAAAGTATTTTGGAAACAGATTTAGCTACCCAGAAATGTCGTCAGATAGCAGTCCAACTACCGGAGTACATAAAAAACGCAAAGAAAAGGACAGAGAAAGGCAGTCGAGATCCAAAACAGATGACGAAGCTTCTCCTAAGCCAGTCGCCGGTTCGCCAGTAATCAGTGAGGCGCTTTCGCAGCCCCTGATACCAGCTACCTTCGAGTCGCAGGCCTCTACTGACAACCATATGGAGTCCGACATGCCGCAAAGATACTCAAGGTATTGGACCAACGGATGTATCTCCCTCTGATGGGTCCAGAGCCGCTGAGCAGGTACCGGCTTCTGAGGGTGTATTCAGTCCTCAACATTTGTATATCAAACCGACGACAGCTGCAAAACCAAAGACAAAAGCAACTTCTAAAACTGAAAAAACAATGCATGAGCCACGTGCACAGGCCTCTATGCCTAAAAAACAGATAATCAAAATGGCTGAAGACCTTATTACCTTGATCAGGGGTACCCATTCCCCTCCAGATAAGAGACCTAGGCAAGACACTGATTATGAATCTTCAGATCAGGTTTCTGTTTCTTCTGATTCCTCTTCTGATCAGGAATTATCTATACCTCCCTATGAGGATTCTGATTTAAAGGAGTCTATACCATCTGCTTCTCCTCCTGAGGATTATTCATTTGGGGAAACCTTGCGTACTTTGAGGGAGCATTTTCACTGGGAGAGTCAAGACTTCTCAGAATCAAAAAAGAGGCTCAGGGATTTCCTTCTCCCTCAGCACAGGCCTTTGGCCATTCCCCCTGTTTTAGACATTGTGGATGATGTGTTTTCAGAGTCCAGCTTGACCCCTGACTCCTTACCTGTGGCTCCCAGTAAGCCTGACAGATGTTACAGGGTCCCTGACTCTCATACATTTTTATTTAGAAACCCTGCTGCTGATCCTGAAACTATTTCACAGGGTCCAAAGGGTGTTAAGGCCTTAACAGCAAAAAATCCTACCCCCTCTGACAGAGATTCAAGGGCACTGGACAGATGGGATAAAAAGGTTTCTACATCTGCAACCTTGGCAATCAGAGCCTTAAACTGTCAATTTCATATGCTTAGGTATCAACAACATGTTATGGGATTGCTGAAATAGAAAATTGTTGATTTCTGAATGTGTAGAAAATAAAGAATTGCAGGAATTATTGCATGCAGCTGAACAGGTTGGAAAGCATACTTTGCAATGTGGTTTTGACTCCTTAGAGGCCTCCTGCAGGGCCGCAGTTACTGGATCTCTGATTAGGAAGCATGCCTGGCTAAAGGAACAAAATTTGCCTGATCATGTTAAAGCTAATTTGCTAGATGCACCTTTACAGCATGATACTCTGTTTGGTATTAAGGCAGAAGAGGTTTTAAAGAAAATGGAAGACAAAGCTAAGTCTATGCAAACTGTTAAAGACTTCTTACAAGTGCAGCCACCAAGATTCAGTAGACACTGTCCTACAAAAAATTGGTCCTTTCTTGTGTCGGACAGAGCTCAAAGGGGCAAATCCAGATGCCCAAAGGGTTCCAGATAGGCGCAAGATTCATTCAGGTCAAAGCAATGGGGCGCATCTACCTCCAAATCAGAAGGAGATAAAGTGCAAACTTACAGAAAACAGTCCCAATGACTGCCTACACCAAGCACTTATCTTTTGGCAGCACTCTTAGGGGGAAAATTAGCACTTTTCGCTCAAAATTGGCAGTTAATAACCCAGGACAAGTGGGTACTAAACATAGTATCACAGGGATGCAGATTCCATTTCCACATACTGCCAATGGTAAATGGTTGGCCAGATCTGCCCAAAAAGTCAATGGACAGAGGCACAGAAACAGGTTACGTCCGTCATTGATATGGGGACCATTCAACCAGTACCAGAACAGGAAAAAGGACAAGGTTTTTACTCAAGACTGTTCTTGGTACCCAGAAAGGACAAGACCTGGCGGCCAGTACTGGATTTATCAATATTGAACACATACCTGGACATTCCAAAATTCAAAATGCTGACTTTGCAGCAGCTTCTGCCCATGATGAGCAAGAATGCTTGGCTGGTGACATTAGACCTAAAAGAGGCATACCTGCATGTCCCAAAAAGACAATCATGCGGAAGATACCTCAGATTCAAGGCTGGCTTAATGCATTACCAATTCTCTGCACTGCCCTTTGGGAAGACCGTGGGCGCAGTAGATAAGCCAAAGTGCCTGGCACCAGTAATTGCATTTTGCAGACAAAAAAGTTTACAAATATACCCTTACTTGGATGACTGTCTCATTAAATCAGAGAGCAAAAACATTCTACTTCAACACCTGGCGTTTGGGAAAAGGCTTCTAACATGCCTAGGGTGCACAATAAACGAAAATAAATCACAACTGATACCCTCTCAAAAGATAACATTCCTGGGTGCAAGCTTGAATACAACTGCCCAGATGGTTTACCTCACGCCAGACAAGCAAAGGCAACTGACGGCAACAAAAACCCAGTTATCAGCAAGACAAACTCTGCAGGCTTTGGGCTTCATGGCATCCTGCATCCTACTGATTCCATATGCAAGACTGCATATGAGGAAACTTCAATGGTACCTAAAGAGTTTATGGAGTCAGCATTCACACAGACTGGAAACAATGAATGTTATGTGGTCCTATCTCGCCTACATTCATTACTGATGGGTTCGGAGCCGAGAATCGGCTCCGACTCGGCCGATTATTTTCTAGCACAAAGTCTATAATTGGCTGGGCTAACTGGTATCCCAAGATGCACCTCAGATCTCGTTTGTTGCTCGTTGAGTTAGGACGTGGTCTCGAGCTTGGCTGTGGCTAAGTACACTTTTACTAAACTTTCTAAAGTTTTATACTTCTCTGTTAGACTAAAAGCTATTCTCATAGCTATATTGTGTTTTGTGTGTGTTTGAACCTGTTCAGTTAGTTTTTTTTTGGAGAGTGTGTGGTTTCCCTTGTGTTTGGCGGGCTAGGCCCGTTTAATTTAGAGGGACCTAGTCCTCTCCTTCGCCTTCGTTCTTTAGTGTGTTTTTCATCAGTTCCTTCCTAGGGAACGTTTAAATTCGAGTTCCTGTGTCCAGTGGTGTTTCCCTCCTTATTCCTGTTTGTTGAGTGTTTGGATATTGTTGGACATGTCGAAAGAGCAAAAGGAGCATAAACCGTCCGGGTTTAAAAAATGCTCTAAGTGTGCCTGTAAAATGTCTATCACAGATGGACATTCCATCTGTGTTTATTGCCTTGGTGCGATTAATTTACAAGAATCATGTAGTGTCTGCCATTCCTTCAGCTCTAGGGTGCTGCAGGAAAGGGAAAATAAACTGATTTTGAACGGCCTAGTCAAGCCCGCTTTTGAAGAGATTCTAGAGTCTGCTTTTTCTAATGGCAAGTCTAAATCCACCAGAACTAAGAGAAGATCTCCAGCTCCATCTAGTTCTTGGGAGCCCCCGGAGAAGATTTTGAAAATAGTTACAACCTCCTGGGCTCCGTTGGCTTCGGAGCCGCAGGACAAGAGCTCTGGTTTGGATACTGCCTCCTCAGCTCCATTGTCCTCGGGGCCGCAGGAGGTATCTGTGGTACTGGAGTCGACCTCGGCTCCGATCATTTTGGAGCCAATTCGGAGTCGGTCACCCAGTGTTAGACAGGAGTCCATAGGTAGGAGATCCGCATCTCCTTTAGTTTCCTCCAAATTGCCTGATTTGGATGTGGATAGGGTGGTCCAGAGGCTCCTTCAGTTGCCGGTGTTAGCCAAATTGTTTTCGGCTCCGACCCAGTCGGCCCCAGAGCCTACCCCCTTGTCATTACCGATGATTCCTCCTCCGAGCACCTCTGTGTCGTCGGAGCCAGAGTGTTCAGCGCCGAGTGATGTCCTTGCTCCAGCTCCGATACCCCTGGCGGGATTATCGGAGCTGTCATCG
Source organism: Protopterus annectens (assembly GCF_019279795.1). NCBI lineage: Eukaryota > Metazoa > Chordata > Ceratodontiformes > Protopteridae > Protopterus > Protopterus annectens. Next base: position 17,408,975 of record NC_056747.1, on the reverse strand, counting down.
GCTCCAACCATTTTGGGTCCGTCATCTGGTTTCGGCACTCTGGTTTCCTCGGTCGGGCCCGAGGGGGATGCATCAGAACATCGGCCCCGAGTCTCCCTCTTGGCGCTTCGGCTAGGGGGACCCCGACTCCGGTTGTCGTCTCGGAGACGGGTCAGTCCTTGGATTCGGGGGGGCCACCTTCGAGGCCATGAGGAGCGCACTGGCCAGGTCGTCAGTGACATTGCTTGGATCGGTCACTCCGTCCCCATACACCCCGGCTAGAGCCTCTGACGCCCCCCTATCTGTGGACAGCGGAGCTCGAAGGCCTGAGGACACCCCCATGAGTGGTCCCCAACTTTCTGAGGGCCCCTCAGAGTCTGTGCCTGAGGAGCCTCCCATGAAAAAGTTGTGCAAGAGGAAGCACATAGACTCCCAAGACGAGTCCATCACCTCGGATACCGACCTCTAAGATGGAGAGTGGTCCCCTAAGTCATCGTCCGATGTCTCTTTCTCCGACATCCTGGCGATATTGAGGCAGAGAGGTGACTGGCCCTCCAAGCCCCCCTCTGAGGAGGAGTCTGTATTCCTCAAGGCCTTCAGAGCTCAACCTTCCGCCTCCTGGGTGTCTACACCCTTCGATGAATTCTTAGACCTGATTTGTCGAAGGGTGTGGGAGCACCTTGATTCCGTGGAACCGGTGCCCAGTCGTCCAAATAAGTTCCTGTCTGCTCCCCCAGGGGAAAGAGTTCTTGACAAAAGGGGTCCCTGTAGATGCCATGGTGGTGGTGTCAGCCACTCAGCAGGAAGTTGCTGAGGCTTCTTCCTCCGTCCATCCTCCTAATTAAGGAGTCCAGGAGTATGGATCGCTATGGGAAGCGTACCCTGTCTTCAGCGACCTTTACACTGCGGTCACTGAATTACCTTTGTCACTTTACTCCGCTCCAGGGAGATCTCCTCAAAGAGTTGGGAGATACCTTGATGGGTAACATGCCTGAGGCGGTAGCGCAGACTGTTAATGTCCAGTTGTCTACCCTTGGTTCCCTTGCCAACTTGTCCATGAGGCTCATATCTTATGCAGCCAAAGGGGTGAGTAGGGCAGCTAGTTCAGGTTTGGCTCTTAGGAGGCAAGCCTGGATGCGCCTATGTCACTTCACGGAGGCCTTCAAGTCTTCCTTCACTGACGCCCCCTTCGATGGGTCCTCTCTTTTCGGACCCAAAGTGAAAGACACTCTCACCAGATGTAAGCAGGAGGGTAAGACTTTATCTGCCGCAGGGGCCCGTTTTTCTCTTCCCTCTAGGCCTTATCCCAAGGCTCAGAGAGGAGGGAAGATGTTGTTCAGGAAGTCACAAAAGTCTTTCCCAGCCACTCATGGTGAGCCCCCCTCCAGAGGCAGAGGAGGGGGGAATTATTCTGGAAGATGCCGTCCTAGGGGCAGAGGAGGACCCCGCAATTTGGGAGACCGCAACTCCTTTTGCGGATCTTCCTATCAGCATCCCTGAGGGATCACCCGACTGCTATTCCGGAGCCAGTCGGGGGCCGTTTTTCGAGGCATCCTCAAGCCTGGGAGAGCATCACTCAGGATTGATGGGTGCTTCGAATAATTATCGGAGGTTACACCATTCCCTTTGCTTCATCCCCTTACTCTTTGAGGAGATCCCCTCCCCCAATCCAAAAAAAATCCCGGGCGTTCCACCCAGTCAAAGGGATCAAGCAGCACTAGAGATATCAAAGCTGCTAAGAAAAGGAGTCATCCAACTGGTCCCCTCAGACCAGATCAGATCAGGAACTTACTCAAGACTCTCTTTGGTGCCGATAAAAACAGGGGACCTGAGACCCATTCTGGATCTCGGCCGATTGAATCACTACTTCCTGAAGTCCAAATTCGGAATGGTCACTCTTCAATCCATCTTCCCATTGCTGGGAGAGGGAGTATGGATGTGCTCCATCGACCTCAGGGATGCCTATTACCACATCAAGATAAACAAGGCATCCAGGAATCATTTACGCTTCCGGCTGGGAGACAGTCATTTCCAGTTTCGAGCCCTGCCCTTTGGTCTCACCACAGACCCAGGGTGTTTACCAAGTGCTTGGCAGTGGTGACAGCTCACCTGAGACGTCTAGGATTCCAGGTGTTTCCTTACCTGGACGATTGGCTCCTTACCGCCCCCACCAGGCATCTCCTCATTCAAGCCAGGGAGGCTACCATAGCTCTTTGCCAAAGGCTAGGAATTACATTAAACTGGGAAAAATCTGCCTTGCTGCCCTCACAGCATGTTGTATTTATAGGCGCAGAGCTAGACTTTGTTCAAATGAGGGCCTTTCTACCTCTAGAAAGGATAACCGTGTTGCAATCTCAGGTCCAAGCTTTGTTGCCCCGCAAGAAGGTTCAAACCAGGTTAGTTCTTCAGCTGTTGGGATCCATGGCGGCAACCATCATGCTAGTACCCTTAGCCAGGCTACACATGCGGATCCTCCAGTGGCTCCTTTCAGTCCAGTGGTCCTTTCAAAAATTACCTCTTTCTCATCCAGTTCTCCTCACAGAACAATGCAGACAGGATCTCTGTCGGTGGCTATGTTCTTCCAACCTGGACAAGGGGAGGAATCTAGTTCCCTCGTCTCCTGCTGCCACAGTGACCACGGACGCTTCCCAGATAGGGTGGGGGGGCATTATCTGGGCAGAACGGTCCAAGGCACGTGGCAGGATCACGAGGTACACTTACACATCAGTGTCCTAGAGATGAGAGCAGTGCTATTAGCGTTGCAAGCACTCCAGAGCTCTCTTCCCCGGGGAACGAATGCTATTCACTCGGACAGCATGTCAGTTGTGTGGTACCTGAACAAGCAAGGTGGAACCAAGTCTTACCCCCTTTGCAGAGAAGCCATGAGAGTGTGGAATTGGGCAGTGTCTTCCCAACGGTTTCTAGTGGCAATGCACATTCCGGGAAAATCCAACGTGATAGCAGACAGGCCAAGCAGAATTATTCTGATGCCCTACGAGTGGTCTCTGAACAACCGAGTTGCGACTCGCATCTTCAGCAGGTTGGGTCAGCCTTGCTGCGATCTCTTTGCCAGTCCTCTCAATGCCAAATGCAGCAACTACTTCACCCTGATCCCCCCCCCCTCAGGGGGAGTCACCCAGGGATGCTCTAGTCCACAGTTGGCCTCCCGGTCTGCTCTATGCCTTTCCTCAGTTTCCTCTGTTACCAAGAGTGATTCAGAAAGCCATTTACTTGGGAAGCAAGATGATTCTAATTGCTCCACACTGGCCCCGCCAAGTCTGGTTCCCCTTCCTTCAGCAGTTCACAGTGGATGGTCCTTGGACTCTGGATCCAGTGCCAGACCTATTGACTCGCATGTCGGGACAGTCCCACCCCTCCCTACAGTCCCTCAGGTTGACAGCCTGGCTGCTCCACTTCCATCATTAGTTAGACTACATTCCCTTTCACCTGAGGTGGTGCATATCCTAGACTACATTCCCTTCCACCTGAGGTGGTGCATATCCTAGACTACATTCCCTTCCACCTGAGGTGGTGCATATCCTATCGTCTCAAGTCCTCCACCAGAAGAATTTACTCCAGCAAATGGAAGAGATTTTCCATCTGGGCTCAGGCCCAAGGCCTGGACCCTTTCACAGCCCCTATATCGGCGGTCTTAGACTTTTTAGCTATGCTCTTCCGACAAGGCTCCGCTCCCTCGACAGTTAAGGTGCAGCTGGCGGCCATTTCTAACTTCCATGTATCCTATGAGCCCGCTCTTATGGGCCATAAACTTTGCAAGGCCTTTTTGAAAGGAGCCTGGTAACTTTGCCCTCCTGTGTCAGAACCCGTCATGCCATGGGATTTAAATCTGGTATTGCAAGCCATCACTTCTCCGCCCTTTGAGCCGGCTGCCACTTGCGAACTAAAATTCTTATCTTGGAAGACGGCGTTCTTGGTGGCCATCACTTCGGCTAGAAGAGTATCAGAACTTCAAGCGTTGTCCATTAAGCCCCCGTATTTGATCTCCCATAAGGACAGGGTATCCTTGAGACTTAATCTGTCCTTCCTCCCTAAGGTGTCTTCTACGTTTAACCTCCACCAATCCATTGAGTTACCTGTGTTTTTTTTCCAACTTCTCCAACAAAGCAGAGTTCAAATTTCATCAATTGGACGTGCATAGACAGTGAAGATTCTATTTACACAGGACGAAACATGTAAGAAAATCGGATCAATTGTTTGTGTCCTCCTTGGAGAATAGAACGGGTAGTTCTGTTTCCAAGTGCACAATTTCTAAGTGGATTAAGGATTGCATTTCCTTTATTTACTCATCAGCAGGCAGAAATTTACCTTTCCCAGTTAAGGCTCATTCCACCAGGGCAGTCTCGACTTCAGTAGCGTATCATGCCAGGCTTTCCTTGGACGACATTTGTGCAGCGGCCACCTGGGCTTCTTATCACACCTTTATCTCTCATTACAAGCTGGACGTGGCATGTAGAGGCTGGGCTTCCTTTGGTTCCACGGTTCTCTGGAGTGTTTTCCTGTGAGCCTCCCAGGTTAGAGGTGCTAGGGATGCTGTCCCATCAGTAATGAATGTAGGCGAGATAGGACCACATAACATCAGTTAGTTATGTACTCACCATAACGATCGATGTATGTGGTCCATCTCGCCTACATTCTTGCGTACCCTCCCACCTGCCCCCTGCCTGAAGGATTTGGAGGAAAATTGCTCTGAGACACTTCAAAATTGTTTTTATTCCTTTTTCCTGGTGGGTGATATTCCTCTTAGTGAGGTTTGTGTATGTGGAGTGATTGTGATGTATGCAAACAAGATCTGGGGGTTGGGGAGAGGTTCATCTTGGGATACCAGTTAGCCCAGCCAATTAGAGACTTTGTGCTAGAAAATAATCGGCCGAGTCGGAGCCGATTCTTGGCTCCGAACCCATCAGTAATGAATGTAGTTGAGATGGACCACATACATCGATTGTTATGGTGAGTACATAACTAACTGTTCCTCTCATTCCCTGCCTACAACAAGAGTTCCTATGATGGGCAAAGACATGTCACCAAAACATGGGACGGGCCTTCACTCTACCCCCTACCAGCCAAACCTTAACAGACTCATCAGATTATGCCTGGGAGGACCACATGGCAGGAAGATGCATTCAGGGCATATGGACCCCAAAACAAATGCATCTACATATCAACCAGAAAGAGATGCTAGCTGTTCAAAATGCCCTAACAGCCTTCAAGGACTTGCTTCATCAGGACAACTACTGATAAAGACGGACAACACCACAGTCATGTGGTATATAAACAAGCAAGGGGGCACACACTCCTACCCCCTTTGCAGATTAGCCATGGAACTGTGGGACACAGCTTTGATCTACTAAATACATCTTCAAGCTCAATTCCTGCCAGGAAAGCAAAATACTCTGGCAGACGATTTAAGCAGAAACCTTATGGATCCTCACGAGTGGAAACTAAATCCACAAGTCTTCAGCATGATAACAGAGAAATGGGGGAGCCCAGACATAGATCTATTTGCCTCTCCTCAAAATTATCAACTGAAAAGATTCTGCACAAGGACTTATCACAGACAAGCATGGAAAGTGGACGCCCTATCCTTCAGTTGGAAAAACCTATCAGTCTACGCCTTTCCTCCTCTGCCTCTTCTTGCCAAGGTCCTCCTAAAAGTCAGACAAGAGAAACCAAAGATGATACTAATTGCCCCGGACTGGCCCCGCCAATACTGGTACCCAGTCCTAAGGAATTTGTCTCAATGCCCAGCTTGGACCTTACCTCAAAGACCTCAACTACTGTCCCAGCAAAACAATCAGATCCTGCACAATCTACTCCAGACACTGAACCTGGCGGCATGGCTGATCATGTAGATGTCCTTCAAGGATGCATCTGCAGTCATAACAAATGGGTTGTCCTGCCTCAGGCAGCCCTTCGGTCGGCCGGATTCCAAAGTCTGGGTCTGGCCTCGGCTGATGTTGCACTTCACCCGACGTCATAGCTGCTGGGGTATAAAGGCATCAGCCGACGCCATTTTCCTCAGTCTTTCTTGCCGCGCGGTGCCCAAAGCAGAAGCTGTTCGCAAGTGCCGGTCGGTCAGATCCAGAGATTTCAGCGTACCGAAGACTTCTAAAATGCTAAGTTCCCCGTTGGGGACTCTTTCTTGCCTCAGCCGATGTCAGACAAAGTAAATAATTGTTTAACTTGTGGGAAACAAATACCTCATAAGGATTTCCACTCTTACTGCCTTCCTTGCTTAGGCCCAGACCACGACGTATCAGCTTGTTTAGCCTGTGCTTCCTTCAGCCGACGGACTCTTCGACGTCGGTCGGAGTTTGCAGAAGAGTTTTTTGGCTCCACTTTTGCATATAAAATGCCGTCGGAGACTCCGACTACACATTTAGCTAAAAAACGCAAAGAAAAGGACCGACACTCGTGGCCCGCGGTTTCGGCTGAAACAACGGTTAGGCCTACCGCGAGTGTCTCTGTTTCGGCTGAAACCGAGACCTCGGTTCTCCCTTCGGCCGAAAGCATGCCTCCGATAACAGAGGCCACACAAGCCATGGCTGAGTCGGCTACAGAAATTCCTGCTGAAGTAGCAGGCACACAAGAGTTGTCTGACACTATTCCGTTGGACATCTCTACTCCTGCACATGGGGCAGTTAGACCCCCTGCTTCTATGTCTATCAAGGCCTTTTCCAGGGCTAAAGCAGCCAAACTTTCCAAGGCCTTACCTTCAAAAGCTCCCTCTCACAGGCCTACCTCAAGTTCCCAGATTCTCAGCCTTGCTGAGGACCTTATTTCTCTGATCAGGGGAACCCATCCTCACCCAGACAGGGCCTCACAAACCCCCTCCTGAAAAGAGGCGTAGGACTGAACCCCCTGAACCTCTGTCCTCTGACTACTCCTCGGATGGTTCAGATGTATCGGACCATCAGGAAGGCCCGTACTCACCTCATGAGGATTCTGATGCAGAAGACTCCATTCCTTCTGCCTCACCTCCAGAAGAATTTTCCTTTGGGGAAACCCTGTACTCAATGAGGGAACACTTCCAATGGCAGGGTCAGGATTTTTCTGATTCTAGGAAAAGGCTAAGGACTTTTTTACACTTACCACAGCATAGGCCTTTAGCCATTCCACCTGTACTATCAGTTGTTGATGATGCATACAATGATGCCAGTACTGCCCCTGATTCTCTTCCCCCGGCCCCTGCAAAGCCTGACAGATACTACAGGGTCCCGGATTCTCACTACCACTTGTATAAGGCTCATGCTGCAGACCCAGAAACCATTTCTCAGGGCCCTAAAGGTGTTGCAGCTGCCTCTGCCAAAAACCCACTACCATCTGAAAGAGAATCTAGAGCATTAGAGAGATGGGGTAAAAAGGTTTATACATCTGCTACTCTTTCTGCCAGGGCTTTAAACTGTCAATTTCACATGATACAGTGCCAGGAATTTTTGTTAGATCACCTGAATAAAAAGCTGGCCTCGCCTGAACCTTTAGACCGTAAGTCCCTTCAGGATTTGGTACACAATTCTCAGCAGGTCAGTAATCATTTCTTAAAATGTGGCTATGATGCACTGGAGGCTTCATTTAGATCAGCTATGACTGGAGCAGTGATTCGAAGGCATGCCTGGTTAAAAGAACAATCCTTACCAGACCATGTTAAGTCTAAACTCCTGGATGCCCCTATGGAGAAACAAAGTTTATTTGGCTCCCCTGCACAGGAGGTTCTAAAGAAAGTGGAAGAAAAAGCAAAATCTGTCCAAACAGTCAAGGATTTTTTGCAGGTCCAACCTCCGAGGTTTAGCAGAAATTGGCCTTCAAAGAATTGGTCCTTTCCAGACACCTCCAGAGCACAGAGAGGCAGAAATAGACGCCCAAGAGGCAGAGGTCAATCTAGGGGTGCCTACAGGGGTTGTCAGTGGCAACCTGCCAACCAAAGAAGTGCCGCCACAGCTGCGACTGCAACCACTTCTACAGGACAGACACAATGACTTGGCTCTGATTCCGCCTACCAGGGAACAACTGGAAGCACCCTTGGCCGGAAAGCTAGCCTTATTCTCAAGAAATTGGCATTGTATTACAGGAGACAAATGGACTTTACAAACAATAGACAAGGGCTACAGGTTTCACTTCCACACTCTACCAAAAAAGAGAGGAATGCCAAACCTTCCACCAAGCCAGAAATCAGAGGCTCTAAAACAAATCATCAGTTTACTAAGGATGAGAGCAATAGAAAAGGTACCATCGATGGAACAAGGCCAAGGATTTTACTCCAGACTTTTCCTTGTACCAAGAAAAGAAAATCAATGGAGGCCTATTCTCGATTTGTCCGCACTGAACACATACCTCATTGTTCCAAAATTCAAAATGCTGACCCTACAGCAACTTCTTCCCATGTTGGGCAAGGAGTCTTGGCTGGTGACTCTAGATCTCAAGGAGGCATACCTGCACGTCCCTATACGACCAGATTGCAGAGGACACCTCAGATTTCTTGCAGGATCAGAGCATTATCAATTCTCAGCATTGCCCTTTGGCTTATCTACTGCGCCCAGAGTATTCACGAAATGCCTGGCATCAGTAATTGCTCATTGCAGGCTTCAGGAATTCAAATCTACCCATACCTGGACGACTGCCTAATACAAGCGGACAACAAGACAAAATTAATAAAGGATTTGGCCAATGTCATACAACTGCTGCAAGCCTTGGGATACACAGTCAACATACAAAAATCAAGACTAGTGCCATCCCAAAGGATAACATTTTTGGGTGCAGAACTGGACACAATAACTCAGATGGCTTTTCTCACAGAGGAAAAACAAAAGCATCTACCAGTCTATTTCATGGCATTAACAAGACAAACTCAGCTTATTGCAAGGAAAGTCCTGCAGGCCCTGGGTTACATGGCATCCTGTATAATATTGATCCCACATGCCAGGCTACATATGAGAAAATTACAATGGTACCTAAGGAATGTATGGTCTCAACACAGACACAGTCTAGAAGCCCAGATACCAATCATTCCATGTCTGAAAAAAGAATTCCTGTGGTGGGCTCAGGCCTGTCAGATAAACAGAGGATTGCCTTTCCACAAACCACATCCAAGGCAGACCATCACCACGGACGCCTCAGACCTAGGCTGGGGGGCACACATGGAAGACAAGTGTATCCAAGGCCTATGGTCCCAAGACCAGCTGAATCTACCATAAATCTAAAGGAGATGCTGGCAGTGAAGCATGCAATCGAGGCATTCAGTTCATTCCTCCAGCAAGGACACCTGCTGATAAGGACGGACAATACCACAGTCATGTGGTACATCAACAAACAAGGAGGCACACATTCATACCCTCTACGCCGGATGGCAATGGACCTGTGGAACTTAGGCCTGAATCTCAACATCCAACTGCAGGCCAGATTCGTACCAGGAAAAGAGAATTCACTAGCAGACAGCTTAAGCAGAACTACCACGGATGCTCACGAATGGATGCTGCATCCAGACATCTTCAAAAACATAACAAAGAAATGGGGAATGCCAGAGATAGACCTGTTTGCCTCCCCACACAACCACCAACTGAAGAAATTCTGCTCAAGAGTATACCACCCACTTGCCTGGAGGGGTGGACTCCCTTTCTTTCAGCTGGAAGGACCTGACAGTATATGCCTTTTTACCTCTTCCTTTGATGTACAAAGTTCTACTGAAGATCAGAGAGGAACAGCCAAAGGTAATTCTGATAGCTCCAGACTGGCCAAGGCAACATTGGTACCCGCTACTGAGAAGCATGTCTCGGACACATTCATGGCATCTACCTCTATGTCCTTTACTTCTAACACAGAACAATTACAAGACCCTGCATCCAAACTTAAAAACACTGCAGCTAACTGCCTGGAAAATTGCATAAAACAAAACCAACTTGATTTATCTCAGAGGGTTAAGGACATTATCCTGGAGGCTCGCAGACCCTCCACAAGGAAAACATATTCAGCCAAATGGAAAAGATTCCTCATTTGGAGTGCAGAAAAGGGAGAAAATGTCACACTAGCAAACCTAGCACACATCCTGGAATACTTAGCAGAACTGTTCCACAATGGCCTGTCCTATTCTTCCATTAAGATACATGCATCAGCAATTTCAGCAGAGTACAACATGGATCCTCCTGTCTTCTCTCATCCTCTCCTCAGACAATTTTTGAGAGGGATCAAAAATGTAAAGCCTCCAAGGAAACCACCTTTGCCTGCATGGGATCTCAATTTTGTGCTAGAAAAATTAACACTTCCCCCTTTTGAACCAGCAGCAACAGCAGACTTACAGTTCTTATCTTGGAAAACTGCCTTCCTGCTAGCAATCACTTCAGCAAGAAGGGTATCTGAGTTACAGGCATTAATGGCAGTGCAGCCTTTCCTTATCTTCCATCGGGATAGAGTGTCTCTGAGAACCAATCCTACTTTTATGCCAAAGGTGGTATCCAGTGTATCCTTGAACCAAGCTATACATTTACCTACATTCTTCCCCAACCCACAGAACAGGGGGGAAAAACTACTACACACCTTGGATGTACACAAACAACTGCGCTACTATCTGGACAGAACCAAGGCCAGCAGAAAAACTGACCAGCTTCTGGTAGCATATGCAACAGGAGTGCAAGGAAAAGCAATTTCAAAACAGACAATCTCAAAATGGATAGGAAATTGCATTCGATTCTGCTACTCATTTCATGGAAAGACAACTCCTGAAAATATCAGGCCTCACTCCACAAGAGCTACAGCCACCACTACAGCTTTCCTACGAGGGGTGGCTACCAAGGACATTTTAGAAGCTGCTACTTGGAGCTCCGTGCATACATTTGCCAAGCATTATAATCTTCCTTTATACTCCAGATCCCGAGCAGGTTTTGCAACTGCTGTTTTACAAGGGATCTTAACTACACCATCATTATCTTAGTGCCTCCTCCCCCAGTTTGGCTATGGTATTCTACCCATTTGTTATGACTGCAGATGCATCCTTGAAGGACATAGTACAGTTTTGTACTTACCATAAATGTAGATGTCCGATAGGTATGCATCTGCAGTCAGGATTACCCACCCTCCTTCCCCTCTGTGGTATTCCTAGGGTACTTACCCCTCTTTTAGCTAGCTGGGGGAATCTATTATGGTGTATTTGTTTGTATGTATATATGTATATATATTTTGCTTTCTACTGTTTGGAATTATCTGCATTTATCCAAATTTAGCCTTCCTAGAGGGCACCTGGCATCTGGGGCAAGAAACGCTGAGGAAAATGGCATCGGCTGATGCCTTTATACCCCAGCAGCTATGACGTCGGGTGAAGTGCGACATCAGCCGAGGCCAGACCCAGACTTTGGAATCCGGCCGACCGAAGGGCTGCCTGAGGCAGGACAACCCATTTGTTATGACTGCAGATGCATACCTATCGGACATCTACATTTATGGTAGGTACAAAACTGTACTTTATACAAGCTCCTCTCAGTAAAGCTGTGATGGATGTCATTTTGGAAGTCAGAAGGCCTAGTACTAGAAAATCTTATGCTGATAAATGGAAGAGATTCTGTGCTTGGAATCAAGCACAAGGAACTGAAATTAGAAGTTATGTACCTACCATAACGTTCCATGTTAGTTGTCTTCTCTCGCCTTCTTTCTTGCTGGATGGGTTCGGAGCCGATCCTCGGCTCCGACTCGGCACTAGCTTTAGCTCGAGAACTCCTTTTACCAGCTCGAGGCAACCCTATATCCCATGATGCAAGGCGGAACTACCTCAGATCTCGTTTGGTAGCTAACTAACCCTGCTAAAGACTTATCCTAATATAATTAGGAACCATGGTTCCTAAAAGAAGTCCTCATAACAATGCTCCAGAGGAAGCAATCTAATAGGAACTCTCCAAGATCTGTCCAGGCCAGGGGAAGGAGGGAGGGGCCAAGAAAGAAGGCGAGAAGACAACTAACATGGAACGTTATGGTAGGTACATAACTTCTAAATGTTAAGTTGTCAATCTTCATTCATTCTTGCTGGATGGGACCAGGTCCTAGCACCTGTATCCCGGGTGGCTCAATGGAACAGACTCTTGAGAACAGTGGAACCAAAACTGGCCCTATCTCTGGAGGCCAAATCCAACTTGTAATGAGACACAAAGGTATGAGGCGTGGCCCAAGTAGCTGCTGCACAAATAGTGTCAATGGGAAGTCTATCCTGAAAGGCTACAGAAGTGGATAGACTCCTGGTCGAATGTGCTTTTGGCTTAGAAGATAGTTGTTTGCCCTTAGAGAGTACACATAGGAAATGGTGGAAGTCAACCATCTAGATAAGGTCACTTTAGATACTGGAAGACCCAACCTGTTTCCTGCAGGAGACAAACAATTGGTCTGATTTTCTAACTTGTTTAGTCCTATGTAAGTAGTACCTGAGCTGACGGTGAACATCCAAAAATGTAGCTTCTGTTCAGCTCTGTCAGAATAGTTAGGAAAGAAAACTGGTAGATCAATAGATTGGTTAATATTGGCTTGAGATACAACCTTGGGAAGAAAGGAAGGGTTAGTTCTGAGCGAAACCCTATCCTTATGAAACACCAGATAAGGTGAACGAATACAGAGGGCCTGAATCTCAGAAACTCTTCTTGCAGAGGTAACAGCCAGCAAAAATATAGTTTTCCATGTCAACAACTTTAAAGAACACGTAGCAGACGGTTCGAAAGGAGGTAGAATTAGGGATGCCAACATTAAGTTCAGATCTCATTGCGGAGGAGGATGTTTCACAGGCGGTTTTAGAAGAAAAACTCCTCTCAAAAAGGCTTTGCATAACTTATGAGACATGATGTTATTGTCCTGCAAGCCAACATGAAATTTGGAAATAGCAGCCATTTGTACTTTGACTGTAGATGATGATCCCGAATGAAAAACCTCCAGGAAATCCAAAACAGAATGTATAGGAGCGGTGAAAGGATCAATATTTCTGGCGTTTGCCCAAATAGAAAACGCCGCCACTTGCTAGCATAAACAGTTCTAGTGGGCGACTTTAAAGAAGACACTAAAATGTCTCTGACTGAGTCAGAAATCATTGGTAGCCTGGCTAGGGAAGGAAGTGGAGCAACCAAGCAGTGAGGTTGAGAGAATGAATGGCTCGGTGCTGCTGACCCGACTGGTGGATCAAAAGATCCGAACTGGGTCCAGATGCCAGGGCTGCACCAGAAGGTGATGATGTAGAGACGGAAACCAAATTTGTCGAGGCCAATATGGAGCAATGAGGATCAAATTGGCTCTCAAACGTGGCTTTCTGAATGACTTGTGGAATCAATGGAAAGGGAGGAAAAGCATAAAGAAGTCCCGAGGCCAATCCTGGGTTAGAGAGTCTCAAGGGTTGGCCTGGAAGAGGAAATAGTGTGAAGTAATCTGGGCACTTGCTGTTTTGAGGGGGTTAAAAGATCGCAAAGGGGTGCCCCACTTCAGAAAAATCTGATCCACTACAGACTGATTGAGAGACCACTCGTGAGGCATCAGAATAGATCTGCTTAGCCTGTCCGCCAATAGGTTGGACCTGCCGGGATGTGTGCTATCAGAAACCGCTGAGAAGAGATCCCATTGCCAAAGTCTGAGAGCTTCTCGACATAAGGGATAGGACCTGGTTCCGCCCTGTTTGTTGTTGTACCAGACCACGGACATATTGTCCGTCTGTACTGCAATAGTCCCTGTGGGAAGAAAGTCTGAGGGCTTGCAACGTTAAAAACACCCCTCCCATCCCCAGGACATTTTTTTGGAGGTGGTATTCTTTGGGGTGCCCCCTCCCCTGGACCCTCCTGCCCCGATAATGCCCCCCACCCGATCAGAGAGGCATCCGTGGTGGTGACTGGCAACTGGAGGAGGGGAACAAATGGTCGGCCCTGATGAAGAAGAGGGAAGATACCCACCATCGTAGATGAGCCCTGCAAGACTGTGTCACTAAGATCTCGTGTCTCATGGGCAGATCGTGATGCGACCACTGCGTGAACAACATCCACTGCAGGAGACGCATGTGGAAGCGAGCTAGTGGAAGAAGAACAATGGCTGCAGCCATTAGGCCTAGAACCTTCAAGACAAACCTGGCTTTGACCTTGCTGCTTTGTAACAGAAGCTGAACAAATTTCTGGATGTCCAGAATCCTTTGATTTGTTAGTCTGGCTAACATGTTGTGGTATCTAACTCTGCGCCTATAAAGGTGATAGATTGGCAAGGCAGCAGAGAGGATTTTTCAAATTCACGAAATTCCTAGACTCTTGCAAAGCTGTAAGGTGTAGTCTCTGGACCGAAGAAGCTGATCCTTGGAGGTGGCGGAGAGGAGCCAGTCGTCCAAATAAGGAAACACTTGGAATCCTCGACGTCTCAGGTGAGCTGTGGCCACCGCCATGCATTTGGTGAACACTCTGGGGCTGAAGTGAGGCCAAAGGGCAGTGCTCTGAATTGGTAATGACTGGCTCCCAGCAAGCGGAGAAACCTTCTGGGCGTCTGTGAATCTTTATATGATAGTACGCATCCTGAAGGTCTATCGAGCACATCCAGTTGTCCTTGCCCAGAAAAGGCAGAATGGATTGCAGCGTGACCATCCAGAATCTTGCCTTTTGACAGACTTGTTTAGTCTGCTTAGGTCTAGTATTGGTCTCCAATCTCCCGTCCTTTTGGGGACCAAAAGAATCTTGAGTAGAAGCCGGATCCTACTTGGTCTGCGGCACTGTTTGGATGGCTCTTTTCCCAGGAGTTTTGAAACTTCCTGTTTTGCCAAATCCCTTTGACCGGGTGAGATGTCTGGAAGGGATTGTAGAGTGCAGAAACCTTTCAAGGGATTTTGTAACCCTCGGATATAATCGACTGTACCCACTTCTCTTGTGATAGGGATTGCCAGGCTACTGGGTACAGCGAAATTCTTCCCGACTGCCTCCAAGGGTGGACAGTCGGGCAACACCTCAGGGATGCTGAAAAGGCTTCTCAGGAAGAGGCTCCCTGTTGCCCTGGTTCTGAGGACCCCCTGCCTCTAGGCGGGCGTCTATTATTGTTACCCCTCTGCCTCTAGGGGTAAACTGACCACGTGTCCGGTGTAGCTCCTTGGGCTTTACGGAACCACATCTTCCCCTTCTGACCCTTGGGATATGGTCTAGAAGGAGTGGAAAACTGGACTCCAACGGCAGAAAGAGTTTTACCGTCTTGTTCACATCTGGTCAAAGTATCCTTCACCTGAGGTCCGAACAAAGCCGAACCGTCAAAGGGGTGTTGGTGAAGGACGCCTTAAAGGGGTCCAAAATTACACAGCCGCATCCAGGCTTGGTGTCTAAGAGCAACACCTGTGCCTGCGGCCCTGCTCTCCATCGGCTGCATAAGATATGAGCCGCATGGAGGAGTTAGATATCGAATTCAGGATAGCTAGCTGAGAGGCAATCTTTTCCTGAGCCCCAGCAGCTGAAGGATCCTGGACTACTTCTCCCAGTTCCTTGAGAATATCTCGTTGAAGCCTGGTGAAGTGACAAAGGTAATTCAGCGAACGCATTGCAAAGGTCGCTGAAGAAAACATCCGCTTTCCATACCTGTCCATGGTCCTAGAATCCTTATTAGGAGGATGGACAGGTACTGAAGGATCCGCCAGTTCCTTCTTAGTGGCCGCCGCCACCACCATAGCATCCACAGAGACACCCTTGGAAAGGAACTGTTTATCCGACGGGGCTGTAATGAACTTGGATGGTCTCCTGGGGACAGGTTCCACAGAATCTGGTGCCACGCCTTCCGAGCCACTACCTGCATGAGTGGGTCGAAAGGCGGAGACACCCAGGAGGTGGAGGGTCGGGATCCAAAAGCCTCCAGGTATACCGACTCATCCTCGGAGGGGTCAATGGAGGGCCAATTCCCCCTCTGTTTGAGGAGCTCAAGGATGTCTGAAAATGAGACATCCTCAGAGGGGGACTGTGGGGAACCCTCCGACTCATCTAAGTCGGTATCAGATGTAGTAGACTCAGGGGAGTCTGTGTGATGTTCTTCATCTCACATTGCTGCAGTCCTTACACTTGGGTATAGCGCTGTCCTCGGTCGGCCCGAATACCAAAGTATATGGCTGACGCCGGTCATGGCGCATTAAACTGACGCCAGGACGCCAGGGTATAAATGCGCATGACCGACGTCATATCCTCAGTCTTTTTTGCCGCGTGGTCCGATGCAGAAGCAAATTTGCGAGTGCAGGTTGGCGTCCTGAGATTTTCCGAAACCGGAGTTTCAGACCGAATCCAAGTTGGCTAAGTACCCGTTGGGAATATTTTGGTTTTTCTTGCCTCAGTATTTTACCGGATGTCAGAAAAAGTAAATAACTGTATTTCTTGGGAAACAGATACCACATAGGGACTACCACAGCTTGTGTATACCGTGTTTAGGGCCTGAGCACGACGTTGTTGGGTGTTCCTCTTGCGCTAGATTTAACAAACGTGCCATAAAGAGGAGATTAGACTGCTTAGGTTAGTCTTGAAGCGGTGCAATTACAAAATGCCGCCGGATGCTGGACAAAACACCAGGCCTAGGTTAGAGGCACCAGCCGACCCGGATGTCGGTTCTTTAGAGGGCAGTTGTGCCAGAGGCCCAAACAGAAGTTTCCTAGAGTCCCAGGGGAGACTTTGTTGTTACAGGATGTGTCTTCACAGGAGGTAGGCCAGGCTGAAGGGGCTTCTCAGGTAGCTGTTCTCCCTCTCTGCCTAAGGTGGTTAGGCCTTCCCTACTGTTACAAAGGCTTCTTCCAAGAGTAGGCCAGGTTCAGCTGTAGCAGGTGCTCCTCCTAGTACTTCAGGCCCTGTGCCCAAGAGACATATGCTTAAGATGGCTGAAGATTTAATTACTCTGATTAGGGTTCTATGCCCCTCCTGACAAAGGCCTAGGGTGGATCCTGAATTTGGGAATTTTGAACAGGATTCTGATTTCTGAGTCTTCGCTGAGGATTTACAGGAGTTTTCTCATTATTCTGATTCTGATGTGGATGACTCCACCCTTCTGCTTCTCCTCCTGAGGATTTCTCATTCTCAGAGACTCTCCATGCCATGAGGGAACATTTTAAATGGGAAGGTCAGGATTTCTCTGATTCCAGGAAAAGACTAAGGGAATTTCTGTTTTACCTCAGCATAGGCCTTTAGCTATACCCTGTTCTTTCTGTGGTGGAAGATGTTTTGCAGAGGCTTCCTTAACCCTGATTCTTTACCTCCCGCTCCTGTTAAACCGGACAGATACTATAGGGTGCCTGAAGCTCACAAGTATCTTTTAAAGCCCTAGGGCAGATCCAGAGACAGTTACTCAGGGGCCTAAAGGGGTTAAGGCTTCTGTGGCTAAAAATCCAGTTCCTCAGGACAAAGAGGCAAGAGCTTTAGACAGATGGGGTAAGAAAGTGTATACTTCCTCAACTTTAGCTATGAGGGCTTTAAATTGTCAATTCCACATGCTGAGATATCAAATCTATCTCCTTTCACAGTTAAAGTCTAAGGTAGATGCTCTGGCAGAAGGTATTGAATGTAAGGAGTTACAAGATCTGGTACATGTGTCTGAACAGGTGGGTAAGCATTCCTTACAATGTGGTTTTGATGCTGTACAGGCCTCTTCCAGGGTGGCTGCCACTGGTACTGTCCTTCGCAGGCACGCCTGGTTACGGGATCAGAATTTAGCTGAACATGTTAAGTCAAGGATCTTGGATGCCTTTACAATCTGATGTGTTGTTTGGTTCGCCTGTTGAAGCAGTTTTAAAGAAAATGGAGGACAAAGCTAAATCTATGCACACTGTTAAAGATTTTTACAGGTTCAACCACCAAAGTTTAGCAGAAACTGGCCAAGCAAGGCGTGGACATACCCTTCTTATGATTCCCAGTCTAGGGGTAGGTCTAGGCGTGCTAGGGGCAGAGCTCAGGGTTCCTTTAGATCCAGGACAGGGGCTCACCTGCACAGTCTTCAGGGAGGGCAGGGGTCAGCCTTTCGTAACAGACCCAATGACCTACCTTTTCAACTGCCAGAACCTTCACGTCTGCAGCACCTTTAGGAGGAAGACTGACACTTTTCAAAGAGAACTGGAGTTTAATTACCCAAGACAGATGGGTATTGGATATCATTCACCACGGTTACAGATTTTATTTCCATACCTTACCACCGTTCAAGGGCATGCCAGATATTCCTCCCAACACAAATTGGAAGCTCACAGACAAATATCCATATTGACACACATAGGGGCCATACAACCAGTGCCTATGGCAGAAAGGGGCCTAGGATTTTACTCGCCTATTCCTAGTACCAAAAAGGGGAACACGTGGAGACCAATTCTGGATTTGTCTATCCTCAACACCTTTCTGGACATCCCAAGTTCAAGATGCTGACATTGCAACAGCTTTTACCCTCCTGGGCAAGGATCACTGGATGGTAACTTTGGATCTCCAAGAGGCTTACCTTCATGTCCCTATCACTCTAGGCTGCAGGAAGTATCTGCGTGAGCTGGAGATTCACACTATCAATTCTCTGCATTGCCCTTTGGCTTATCCACTGCACCCAGAGTATTCACAAAGGTCCTGGCTCCAGTGATAGCTTTTTCAGACGAAAGGAATACAGATTTACCCTTATTTGGACGATTGCCTGATTCTGGCTCAGGGCAAGGACGAACTTCTACAGCATTTAAAGTATGTGATAACAGTGCTAAGATGCCTAGGGTATTCTGTGAGCGAAACAAAGTCCAGTCTAGTACCCTCTCAGGACATGTGCTTTCTGGGTGTGAGACTGAATACAGCAACCCAGATGGCCTTCTTGACCCCGGACAAACAAAAGAATCTTTCCCTTTACTTCCAACAACTATCACATCAGTCCGGGCTGACTGCAAGGACAGTCCTTCAAGCCTTAGGGTTCATGGCATCTTGTATTCTGGTGCTTCCCAATGCCAAACTGCATATGAGGAAGCTACAATGGTATCTCAAGAATCTATGGACACAGCACTGCCACGATCTGGACACTGTCATTCCAATAATACCTTGCATCCAAAAGGAATTCTGTTGGTGGGCTCAGCAATGTCACCTAAACAAGGGACTTTCTGTGACCCGGCCGGAGGCAAGTCAGATTCTAACAACAGATGCCTCAGACAAAGCTTGGGGGGCTCATCTCAATGGAAAATGGATACAGGACAAGTGGCCTGCCAGACTACAACATCTACATATCAACCTAAAGGAGATGTTAGCAGTCCAGTTTGCATTAACAGCTTTCAAGGAATTACTTCTTCCAGGACAGGTGTTGATTCTAACAGACAACACAACCGTCATGTGGTACATCAACAAGCAAGGGGGAACACATTCTTACCCTCTATGCAGACAAGCAATGATTCTATGGGAAACTGCTCTCAGTCTACAACTGGATCTTCAGGCAAGGTTTCTGCCGGGGGTGCAGAACTCCTTAGCAGATGTGTTAAGCAGGCAAATCATGGATCCCCACGAGTGGAAACTGGATCCTCAGGTATTTCAGCAAGTAACAGTGTCATGGGGAACACCAGACATAGATCTGTTCGCTTCTCCTCTAAACCACCAGCTGCCAAAGTTTTGCACAAAAGGATACACCAGGCAGCTTGGAAAGCGGATGCTCTTTCTTTCAGTTGGAAAAATCTTCATGTATGCCTTTCCACCACTTCCTCTACTTCTAAAGGTTCTGCTAAAGGTAAGCCAGGACAAACCAAGAATGATCCTGATAGCTCCAGATTGGCCCCGACAGCATTGGTACCCACTACTGAGAAATCTAATAAGGAAACCACCGTGCCTTTGATTCCTCAACTGTTATCTCAAAACGGTCATTTACTCAATGTCAAGCTTCACTCTCTTCACCTCACAGCATGGCATATCCTGTTTTAGCTCATAGCAGGGCTCAACTTCCTCAACAAGTTTTGAATGTGATTATGGAAGCTAGGAGACCCAGTACAAGGAAAGTGTATGCGGACAAGTGGAAGAGATTTTTGCTTTGGAGTGCAGCAAAGTGTGGATGTTTCTGAGCCTGACTTAAGTGTGGCTCTTCTATATCTTACTGAGTTATTGGACAAGGGTTTGTCCTTCTCTTCCATTAAAATTCATGCTGCAGCAATTTCAGCTCACTATGACTGTGATCCACCTTTGTTTTCTCATTGTTCAAGCAATTTCTCAGAGGGGCAAAGAACATAAGACCTCCACGAAGAGCTCCTACTCCAGCTTGGGACCTCAATTATGTGTTGGAAAAACTCACTCTGCCACCTTTTGAGCCTGCAGCTACGGCTGAGTTAAAATATTTGTCATGGAAGACTGCTTTTTTGTTGGCCATTACCTCTGCAAGAAGGGTTTCTGAGTTGCAGGCCCTTATGGCTGTTGAGCCTTTCTTGATCTTCCATAAGGATAGGGTATCTTTACGCACTAACCCTTCCTTTATGCCTAAGGTGGTCTCAAGTGTGTCCTTAAACCAGTCTATTCATTTACCTACCTTTTATGCAGACCCCAAAACAGGGGAAAAGATCTTGCATACTTTGGACGTGCACAGACAGTTACGCTACTACTTAGATAGGACTAAGGGTTTCAGGCAGTCGCAACAGTTGTTTGTTTCTTTTGCTTTAGGTACTCAGGGCAAGCCTGTGTCAAAGCAAACTCTTTCTAAATGGATTGGGTTTTGCATTTCTTTTTGTTATTCTCAGCATGGCAAGCAGATCCCAACAGGGATCAGACCTCATTCCACTAGGGCTACTGCCACCTCTACAGCCTTTCTAAGGAGTGTCAACTAAGGACATTTTGGAGGCAGCTACTTGGAGTTCAGTACATACTTTCTCTAAGCACTACCACCTTCCCTCTACTCTAAATCTAGGGCTGGGTTTGCCACTGCTATTCTACAGGGCATCTTGACAGCTCCTGCTTCTATTTGATTTGCCATCCTCCCTTACCTCTGCTTTGGGAATCTACCCAAGTGTAAGGACTGCAGCAATGTGAGATGAAGAACATAGTACAGTTTTGTACCTACCATAAATGTAGATGTTCAAGATCCACATTGCTGCAGTCCACTCCTCCCCTCTGTGTTTAGGGTGGTTGTGTGGTTAGGTTAGTACTTTATTAGATAATTGTTAGAAGTTGTACATAGTTTGGGTGTGGGGGTGTTCAGTGTTTGGTAATTTTTTGATTTTACCCTGTTTAGGGTCTTCTGACATCTGGGGCAAGAAAAGACTGAGGATATGACGTCGGTCATGCGCATTTATACCCTGACGTCCTGGCGTCAGTTTAATGCGCCATGACCGGCGTCAGCCATATACTTTGGTATTCGGGCCGACCGAGGACAGCGCTATACCCAAGTGTAAGGACTGCAGCAATGTGGATCTTCGAACATCTACATTTATGGTAGGTACAAAACTGTACTTTTCCTCTTACACGTCCTCTTCCGAGGGGGTTCCCCTGCAGGGTCAGGAGAAACCTCGGAAGAGGAGGAAATTCCCAGTGGGGAAACCTGGGGCGATGGATCCCTGGGCCTGAGAGCAAGAGGCTGGCAAGAGGCATCTGCAGGCACTGATGAGGGAGGAGCTAGAGGGATAGACCGTTGACCAGGCTCAGAGGCCAGGACACTCCTCATCACCTCAAAGGCTCCTCTCCCCGGGAGACCTGAACACACCCGCTCCGAAGAAACAGGAATGGTCGGCTCCAAGGAGAGAGAAGGCTCCGAGGTTGATGTCGGCGCCGAGCTTACCAAAGCCGAAGCTCCGAGAGGGAGAGCGGGTCGGACAAGGGTCCGATGCCACTACGCCCCCCGGGGCCGACAGTGGAAACCCGACGACCGGATCCTCAAGGAAAGTCTCAAGGAGGAGATTGGAGCCGAGGATGACGGAGCGAAGGATGTATCGGCTCCGGCATCGAAACAGTCGCTGTCCCAAGCTCCGGCCCGAACTCTGGTGTGGAGTCGGAGGAGGAATCTCAAGAATTGGGGCTGTAGAAGTCTGTTGAGACGGGCTATGGAGCATTTGGGCCAGTGCCTGAGACTTCAACAGCCTGCTTACCACCCTCTCCAAATCGTGGTCAGACAGCCTGGAAGATCTCGAAGATCGGCTCCGATGGCTCCGCTCCGACAAAGAGGAGACCCGGGCCGAGTGAATACTTAGTATCGAAGGGGACCGGGATCTCTTACGGGCCGGAGCCATCGGAGCAAGTCCCTTGAACCCCAGATGGAGCCGAGGATCTCGGCTCTGATGCTGGATAAAGTGTCGGCTCCAGCGGAGCCGACAAGGCAACAGTAGTCAGGGTATCGGAGCCGCGGCACCGAACCCACTACTCTAGCAGAAGAAGCATCGGCTCCAGCCGGGCCGATATCGGCTCGACGGAGCCGGAGCCACCGGAGGAGGCTTGGACACTGTAGCCTGAGCCTTCGGTGGCTTAAGAGGTTTTCCTGCCCTTGCTTGGGAGGAGAACCTTCAGGTTTTAACAAACCTCGGAGGATCAGTTTGTTCCTCCTTTCCTGCAGGACTCTCTGGCTAAAGGCATGACACAACGCACAGGAGTCCTGCAGGTGCAAAGGCCCCAGGCAATACACACAAGAAGTGTGACCGTCTGTCAGGGACATTTTCTGACAGCACTGGTCACACTTCTTGAAGCCTGAGACCTTGCCTTCCCTAGACCTCCTAAAAGGATATACACAAACAGTCCCCACAAACACACAACTTAATCCCTACACAGACACACAGGAAGGGAATAACTTGGGGAACTAGGCCTGACTAAAACTTTAACTGAAAAAACTATTTTAAAAGTTTAAAAAGGAAGGGAATAGGGTGGGCTGTACTAAATACAGGCTAACCTAACACTGAAGGGAAATTAAAACCCCTAACTAAACTTTTTTCTTATTTAACAAGAAAAACTTACCTCAGCTGGCAAAGGAGACCTCTTTCGCTAAGCGGCAAACGAGATCTGAGGTAGTTCCGCCTTGCATCATGGGATATAGGGTTGCCTCGAGCTGGTAAAAGGAGTTCTCGAGCTAAAGCTAGTGCCGAGTCGGAGCCGAGGATCGGCTCCGAACCCATCCAGCAAGAATGAAGGCGAGATTGACAACTTAACATCAGCGAAACCAAATATTCCTCAGATATTATAATACTTAACTGAGATGCTTGACAAAGGCCTATATTTCTCATCAATTAAAATCCATGCCTCTGCCATTTCGACTCATTACAATACAGAGCCACCAATCTTTTCTCATCCTTTACTAAAGCAGTATCTTAGAGGAGCCAAAAATTTAAGGCCTCCTAGAAGATCACCATGATCTGCATTGGACCTCAATTATATATTGGAAAAGCTCACCCTGCCTCTATTTGAACCAGCTGCTACCGCTGATATAAAGTTCTTATCATGGAAAACGTCTCTGCTACTAACAATTACTTCAGCAAGAAGAGGTTCAGGGCTACAGGCCCTCACGGCTGTATAGCCTTTTATCATATTTTACCCAGACAGGGTGTCTCTGAGGACAAATCCTACATTTATGCGTAAGGTGGTTTCCAGTGTGGCTCTTAACCAAACAATTCATCTGCCAACCTTTTATCCAATCCGCCGAACAAGGGGGAGAGAATTCTGCATTCCTTGGATGTACACAGCTAAGATTCTACTTGAGCAGGACTAAAGCTCTAAGAAAAACTGAGCAATTACTAGTGACATATGCTGCAGGATCAGAAGGAAAGGCTATTTCAAAGCAGCCAATTTCAAAGTGGATAAGCCACTGCATCCGTTTCTGCTGCTTACACCATGGTAAACCTGTGCCCAAGGGCATTAGGTCTCATTCCACCAGAGCTGCAGCTACTTCAGCAGCCTTTCTGAGGAGTACCAACCAAAGACATTCTAGAGGCTGCTACTTGGAGTTCTGTTCACACCTTTACAAAGCATTATCATTTGCCTCTCTACTCTAAGTCCGGGGCAGGCTTTGCCACTGCAGTTCTTATAGCCGCGCCTAATGCTGTTTAGCTTCAGCCTCCCAACCATAGCTTTGGGATTCTACCCAAATGTAATGACTGCAACAGTGAAACACTAAGAACATAGTACAGTCGTGTACACTTAGCATAAATGTAGATGTTCGAGTGTATTCACTGTTGCAGTCCTGGTTACCCTCCCTCCATCCCCCTTTCCTTCTGGAGTTTATCTTTCCTTCTCTAGCTTATTTATTTATTTACATTTGTTGACCGGGAGAGTCCGACTGGACACAGGTCCGTTTTCAGCGGAGGCCCGGGGAGAAAAGCTCCACATTATTATCTGCATTATACAGTTAAAAAAACATAGCATTTAAATATAGACATTAGTCCAGTTAAGGACACAAGGCAAGAAAACAGATGTAAAAAGCTGTAGAGCATAGTACAATTTTAAAATATGGTGACATATACTAAACATGGTTAAAATGTAGTTGAGATTCATCAGTGAACAATTGATACAAACTGTTTTTGAGTTACATAACAGCCATTAGCAGTTGTTGCTGCAAGAAGTTAGTATTATGTGGTAGGTAGCTGGGAACATGTGTAGCCAAGCTTGCTAAGAGTAGGTTGTTAATAGGAGGCTGAGAGACTTAGTGGATGTGGGGAGTGAGTGGTATTAGAGGAGGGGTTGGAAGAGCATATCTGACAAGTTTTGAAGTGTGATTTTAGTAAGGATTTAAAGTGGGTGCAAGAAGTTACAGAGGTAGCTGAGGATGGGAGGGAGTTCCAGAGTTTGGCTATAGTGCAGGAGAATAATGCTTCTCCAGCAGAGTTGATGGCTCTTGTGGACCTGTAGGAGGTTTTTGTGGCTGGATCTTAGTAGTCTTGTGGTTATGTAGGGTTGGAGTAGATTCTGGAGGGATGGGACTTTCAGTGGTTGGTTTATCAGTTTGTGGGTGAGTGTGAGTTGGTACCACTGAAGGAGGTGGGGGAGCTCTAGCCAGCCCAATTCTGCTAGTGAGAGACAGTGGTGAGTATGATGGGAAGCCCCTGTGGTGAATTTAGCGATTTTGTTGTAGCAGGTTTTGAGCTTATTTAGATCGCATTGTTCTAAGGTTAGTAAATATTGGAGAGGCATATAGAGTAAGGTAGAGATAAGATGAGAATTTGCTACCGATATTTTAGCAGCTTTGGTAAGTAGTTACTGATTTCTATATAATGCTCCTAGTTTTTTGTGCACTTTTTTAATGGTCATGGAAATGTGAATGTCAAAGTTCAGTTTATTGTCTATTTCTACTCCTAGTAATTTGGTGTGCTCTGTAGGATGGATGGTGGTATTGTCTTTTGCTATGATGTTAAAGTGAGAGGTAAGTTTGGTGGTTGGAAGATTAGTAATTTTGTTTTGTTTGGGTTGGGTATTAGTTGGGCATCGGATAACCAAGTTTCAATAGATGAAATGCTTCCTGTGTGACTTTTTGCAGTTCTGGTAGGGAGTGGGCTGTGCAGATGATGGCTGAGTCATCTGCGTATTGTATGAGTGTGCCGTGTTGTGGCTGAGGCTAGATTATTGGTGAAAATAGAGAAGAGTAAGGGTCCCAGGATGGACCCTTGGGGAACTCCTATGGAGACTGGTAGTTGGGGGGATAGGTTGTCCTGCCAAACAACTGCTTGTTGGCAGTCAGATAGGTAACTCTGAAACCAGTTGATGACTGGTTGAGAGAAGGATAGTTTATTGAGAAGGGAGATGAGTTGTTTGTGTGTGACCATGTCGAAAACTTTGGAGAGGTCTAGGAAGGTAGCTGAGGAGAGAACCTGCATTTTTATTTTGTAGGATAGTGTTAGAGAAAGAGAGTAAGGCAGTGGTGGTGCTATGGTTAGGTCGGAAACCGTGTTGTGTGTTGGAGAGGAGGTTGTTAGCAAGGAGGTGATCTGAGACTTGAGAATGAATGCATCTCTCTAGTATTTTGGAAAGTGGCGAGAGAATAGCTATGGGGTGGTAATTGGTTAGATCTGTAGAGGGGCCTCTTTTGTGTAGGGGAATTGTGTGTGAGACTTTCCATAGTGTGGGAACATAACGTTCTGACAGAGATCTGTTAATTATGTGTGAGACTTTCCATAGTGTGGGAACATAACTTTCTGACAGAGATCTGTTAATTATGTGTGAGACTTTCCATAGTGTGGGAACATAACTTTCTGACAGAGATCTGTTAATTGTGTGAGACTTTCCATAGTGTGGGAACATAACTTTCTGACAGAGATCTGTTAATTATGTGTGAGACTTTCCATAGTGTGGGAACATAACTTTCTGACAGAGATCTGTTAATTGTGTGAGACTTTCCATAGTGTGGGAACATAACGTTCTGACAGAGATCTGTTAATTATGTGTGAGACTTTCCATAGTGTGGGAACATAACGTTCTGACAGAGATCTGTTAATTATGTGTGAGACTTTCCACAGTGTGGGAACATAACTTTCTGACAGAGATCTGTTAATTATGTGTGAGACTTTCCATAGTGTGTGAACGTAACGTTCTGACAGAGATCTGTTAATTATGTGTGAGACTTTCCACAGTGTGGGAACATAACTTTCTGACAGAGATCTGTTAATTGTGTGAGACTTTCCATAGTGTGGGAACATAACGTTCTGACAGAGATCTGTTAATTATGTGTGAGACTTTCCATAGTGTGGGAACATAACGTTCTGACAGAGATCTGTTAATTATGTGAGACTTTCCATAGTGTGGGAACATAACTTTCTGACAGAGATCTCTTAATTGTGTGAGACTTTCCATAGTGTGGGAACATAACTTTCTGACAGAGATCTGTTAATCATGTGTGAGACTTTCCATAGTGTGGGAACATAACGTTCTGACAGAGATCTGTTAATTATGTGTGAGACTTTCCATAGTGTGGGAACATAACGTTCTGACAGAGATCTGTTAATTATGTGTGAGACTTTCCATAGTGTGGGAACATAACGTTCTGACAGAGATCTGTTAATTATGTGTGAGACTTTCCATAGTGTGGGAACATAACGTTCTGACAGAGATCTGTTAATTATGTGTGAGACTTTCCATAGTGTGGGAACATAACGTTCTGACAGAGATCTGTTAATTATGTGTGAGACTTTCCATAGTGTGGGAACATAACGTTCTGACAGAGATCTGTTAATTATGTGTGAGACTTTCCATAGTGTGGGAACATAACTTTCTGACAGAGATCTGTTAATCATGTGAGACTTTCCATAGTGTGGGAACATAACGTTCTGACAGATCTGTTAATTTTGTGTGAGACTTTCCATAGTGTGGGAACATAACGTTCTGACAGAGATCTGTTAATTATGTGTGAGACTTTCCATAGTGTGGGAACATAACGTTCTGACCGAGATCTGTTAATGAAGAGTGATACGGGGTAGGCCAGAGCGTCAGCTGCAAGTTGAATGTATTCACCTGGAAGGTTGTCTGCTGCTAATCTGGTGGTTTTAAATTTAGTTAGTAGTTTTATTTTGGAGGTAGAAACAGGAGAGAAAGAGAAGCTAGTGGGGAGATTGTTAGTTCTAGTTGATGGTGTGGGTTTATGGGGGGATTGTGTTGTCTAGCTAGTGATAGTATGGTTTGTGTGAAGTGATTGTTGAAAGAGGTAGCAATATTTTCGGAGGAGTAAGTTAAGTTAGGAGTGGGTGCACTTACTTTACCTGGGTGGAGGATGGAGGTTATTGAGGACCAGAATTGTTTGGGGTTATGTTGGGAGGAGGTAAGGGCCGACTGGTAGTATTGGATTTTGTCCTGTTTTATAACTTTTTGGTTCTATTGCGTAGTTCTATGAATTTTTGCCTAGTAGTGGGGGTTTTGGTTTTGCGCCAGTTGTCCCAGGCTTTATCCCTGTTTTTCATTTCAGACTTCATGTTTTTTTGTAGCCATGGGGATTGTTGGGCTCTAGTTTGGGAATGTCTTATGGGGGCATGGTAATTAAGGATGCTTAGGAATGTTTTATTAAAGTAGTCAACTGCGTCATCTAGTTTGATGTATTTTAGAGGTTGCCAGTTAGTCTTTTAGGGATGAGATGAATGAGAGGGGGGTTGAAGTTAGTTTTTTTGCGTATCTGACGGTAGATGATGGGTTTTGCTTTATAAAGGTGTTTTCTTAGTAAGAAGGTTGGGGAGTGATCACTGAGGCTGTCAGATAAGCAGCCTGCTGTATATGACTGGGGGCTCTTATTGACTAGTATCCAATCAAGGGTAGTATGTTTGTTGGAGTTATTTATCCTAGTAGGTGACTGGACTAGTTGGGTGAAGCCATGAAGATTTACATGATGGGTTGGGTGGTTGCTACAGCAGGATTGCCAGTCAGTGTTGAAGTCTCCTAGAATTAAAGTTTCTTGGGGTAGGTGGTGGGTTGTCCAGCTGAGGAGGTTTTCAAGTGGAGAGATGGTGTGGCCAGGTGGGAAGTAGCAACCTATTATGTTTAGGGTTTTATTTTGGTTTATTTTAAGGTTGGCATATATTATTTCTTCCTTACCTATTTGGGGAGCTGCTAACTTTAAGATCTGGATGTCTAGATGCTGCTTAAATATTATAGCTATACCACCTCCTTTTTTGTTTAGTCGGTCTACTCTTAGTATATTGTAACCAGCAGGGAGGATTTGCTCATTAGTAATGTGTGGTTTTAACAATGTTTCTGTAAGGATCACTGCATCAGGGGAGTAGAAGTCTATGGTGGCATGGAATTCAAGCACCTTGTTGCATATACTTCTAATCTTTAGGCTTATCAGAAGGAGGTCGGTTGGCTTTCTATTGGCTGTGATTTGGGAGATGTGGTTTGTAATCTGATTGTGAGGGGAGGGGTTGGAGATAGAGGGACCAGGATTAGGATGGATGTCTCCACTGAGTGCTAGGTTGGATATGGATGAGATTATTAGTTTTATCAATTTCTGTCTATGCTTGCTTATAAGGGAAGTTTTTTGATTGCGTTCTGTGGGCAATAGGTATGGTGGTAGGGTTATGTTAGGTTGAGGGGTTGTTTTTAGTTTAGGTACTGTGGTCTGTAGTCTATATAGAGGGTGTATTGGGAAGGTTGTTGACCTAATGAAAGAGTAGTAGAGTAGAGGTGGGATATGAGTGGTGGTGTGTGTGGTGGTACAGTGGTAGTGGTTGAGTGCAGGAATGGTGGAGGTTTGGTAAGATGTGATGTATGCAAGGAGTGTGTATGCAGTGACTATAGGTATGGAGTGCTTGTACATATTAGCTGAGTAGGAGGGATAGTAGTTAGAAGTTGTAGGAGGAAGTATAGCTGTGGTGATTTTATAGGTTGAAGGGTGGGAGGGGTTACTGTTTGTAATAAAGGTAGGCCCACTGGGGGTGGGAGGGAATTGGGGGAAGGGATGGGAGTGTAGCGGGCAACAGATAAAGGAAGACTATCAGTAGGTTTATAGGTTATAATGAAAAGGGCTGGCCCTGATTAGGCTGCAATTGTTCTTGTGGGGAGGGAAGAGGATCAGAATAGACCAGAAAAGTGGTGGATAGCCAATAGTATGATGAAAAGGGCTGGCTCTGATTTCAGATATTCAAGTCTACAGAAACAACAAGAAAAGGCAGTAGGTACTCTGACTTGCTTGTTTTGCATAGGTGTCTTACTGAAATAAAATAAGCCAATTTTACCAAGGAGTTATGTGGAAATTAGGAAGACAAGAATTTATAAGAGAAAAGGTTTAGTAGAAGTAGAGAAACAGTAGTGCATACAAATAGTACAGCATCTAAAGACAGATTGCAGTTAGAAGTACAGAATGGGGGGGCAGCTAATGTTCTGAAACAATGTGAAAATCAGTAGGTACTTTGGACTTACCTGTTTTGCATACCTTTCTTTTGAAATAAAATAAACACTTGCAACCAGGAGTATATGGGATTTAGAAAGACCACAAGTTATAGGAGAAAGGGTTTCGTAATACTAGAAAAACAGCAGGGCTTTCAAATAGTTGAAACAGCTTGCAAAGGGAGACTGCTGTTAGAAAGTACAGTATGGGGAGGGGCAAACTAACGTCTGTGATGGGAGTGCTTTACTTAAAAATAGAAATTAAACAAGGGCTAGCAATTAATTTTGTCTGGAGGATGAAACATACTTTTTGTATATTTTGAAAATAACACTCAATCCAAGGTTGCCTGGTTCTGTTAAAGAGCACTGCAGGCCAATGGATCGAACTTGGCTTGGTGGGGATCCAGGGAAAGTAGAATTAAAAGGAGAAGCTTAGGTATGAGCACTCCATCCAAAGAGACTGCAACCTGTGTGGTGTATTTGCTCTTGTAGATGAAGGTAAAGTTTATGGCAAGAAAAACTAAAGAAAATGGCATTGACTGTATGTTTTATACCCCTGACGACCTGACACCATGGAAGAGGAGACAGCACCTGACGCGGGACCCAAGGCTTTGGAATTCAGGCCGACTGAGGGCAACCTGCCAGCAGATTACCCAAATGTAATGACTGCAACAGTGAATACACTCGAACATCTACATTTAGGGTAAGTGTACACGACTGTACTTTATGAATACTGCTTCAGTGAATACATTTGAACATCTACATTTAGGGCAAGTGTACACGACTGTACTTTATGAATACTACGACAGTGAATACACTCGAACATCTACATTTAGGGTAAGTGTACACGACTGTACTTTATGAATACTGCGACAGTGAATACACTCGGACATCTACATTTAGGGTAAGTGTACACGACTGTACTTTATGAATACTGCGACAGTGACTATACTCGGAACATCTACATTTAGGTGTACACGACTGTACTTTTGTGTACCACACACAGGTGCTGCTTTTACCACTCTTTTGTATGCCATGTTTTCCAACATCTTTGGCATTCTTCTGTCACACACCACCCCTGGTACTCTGTGCCTTCTAACGTTGATCTCCTTATTCAGACTTCCATTCTCAACCACCCTCCTCGATACTTGAAGTGGTAATCTGCTTCTCTGTTTTCTTATCTTATTTCCAACAACTTCCGATTTCCTCCATTTGCTGCCATGACAGCTGTCTTCTCTGTCCTCACTTCTTCCCATGTGCCTTCAGTTTTGCTTTCCATTCCATTATCAGTTGTTGCTGCTTTTGTTCTAGAAACTATTACGTAGTGACAAGGACCTTTGTTGCTCCTTCCTACCACTAACCTTGAGAGTTAGGTCTCCACATCCAGTGTCACCACCTTCCTGCACAGGGCATAACAAGTGGACATCAAATTATATTTGTCACTTAAATGGCATTAGCTGTGTTGCAAGTCACGTCACTGGGCACTGGCTTTGTGCAACAGCACTACCTGCAAGCAGCAGCCTACTGGGATTATTTTTTTTTTTTTGACCAGTGTAAGTAAAGTTAGCATGAAAAGCCTTGCTGTGTATTAATGTAAAATAGTCAGATGTTTTCTCTGTGCTGGACAGCGGCTATGAAATTCTTCAAGGGACTAGTCCTAAGAACTTTTGATGCAGGTGGTCACTGTCTATTCACTTGACCGTTATATTACACGGTCTAAATCGGTTACTTCCTTTCCCTACCTCCTTGTTTTCTGCTTTCAGTAACTGAAAGAAAATCTGTTGGACTTTGTATATCCATGCTAGCAAAACTGATTTCTTTGTGAAGTAACAGGCCTCCCAGGTCAGGTAAGCCCTGCTACACTCAACTTAGATAGATTTGAGGGGACCAGTGCATGGGATAAAGCATTTAAGACATGCATCTGTGTATTAGCAGTACAGGAGGCAGTCCTGGGGTGAATTTGTTGTCTCCCATCCATAGATCAAAGTTGTACTTGAATATGAACAGGGATGAGCTTTGTTTTAGGTGGATCGGAATTCTGTTCCAGAGTAGTGGTAACCTCTGCAAGATATACCTTTCCCTCCAAACCATTCTGTTGATGCTGCAGAAGGGGTTTATATCCCTAGACTAAGTGTTTTTGATGCTGTGTGACTTGCTGATGTATAGCAAATCCATCAGTCATGGGTCAGAGGATGCCTTATATGCCAGACGCAAGTCACCTCTTTGCCACCTGTAGGATACTGAGTATAGTTAAATGGCTTTGATTTGGTCCATGTAGGACATGTTGTTTAGGCCTTGTATCCTTTTAGTAAAGTATCTATGTGGGTGATCCAGTTGCTGCATGTATCTGGACAGACACATGCCAAGGGGGACATTATATTCAATGAGTGAGTGAGGGGGAACAATGACATTTCTTGATCTAGACACAATCCCTTTGTTTATAAGCTGTACAGTATAGAAGGAATTTCTTGCAGCAACGGACACATGTTGGTCAAAAATTAGGTCACTGTCCATATAAGTTCCCAAATCCCTAACAACTGGGTCAGCTATTAGGAGCGTATTGTCAATGTGGTAGATGTTCATCGTGCATACAGCTGCAGTCGTAACAGATGGGTTTTCCTGCCGTCAGGCGGGTCCTCGGTCGGCCGAATTCCAAAGTCTAGGTCCGGCGTCGGTTGTCGTCGCTTCTTCCCTGACGTCAGTGCGGCAGGGGTATAAAAGAACCAGCCGACGCCATTTTCTTCAGTCTTTCTTGCCGCGCGGTTCCCGAAGCAGAAGCAGTTCACAAGTACCGGTCGGCCAGCTCCTGAAATTATGAAAATTTGCAACCGAAGTCTTCTTGAAAGCTAAGTACCCCGTTGGGGAAACTTTTCTTGCCTCAGACCGATGTCAGACAGTTAATAATTATATTTCATGTGGGAAGCAAATACCGCATAAGGATTTTCATTCCCTCTGTATTCCTTGCTTAGGCCCAGACCACGACGTCTCGGTCTGTCATTTTTGTGCTACATTCAACAAACGCACCATTAAGTGTCGGGCGGAGTTCGCCCAGCATTATTTTGGCAAAAAATTTAACTATATTATGTCGCCGGATACTCCGACTCCAGTTTTGTCTAAAAAACGCAAAGATAAGGACCGACACACGAGGTCCGCAGCCTCTACCGACACCACGCCAAAGCCGACTACAGGTGGTCTGGTTCTCAGCGAGTCGCCTTCTCAGCCCCTGACTACCGACGACACTTCATTGGCGGTGTCTTCTGTGCCCGAGGTCGCAGGCTCCTTGTGCCCGAGGTCACAGGCTCCTCGGCCCACACCCCGACTACAGATACCGAAACCACTCTTGGTGGTGAATCTCAAAATGTAGACAGGTCTGCCTCCTCTCAAGGTGTTTTCAGACCTTCCTCTTCTTTTTCCATCAAGGCTTTCACTAAGTCTAAAGCAGCCATGCATTCTAAGAGGCAAGCTACACAGGGCCCTTCTCCAGGCCCCATGCCTAAAAAACAGATGCTTAAAATGGCTGAGGATTTAATTACTCTTATCAGGGGTTCTAACCCCCCCCCCCCTGGACAAAAGGCCCAGAGTGGAGGAAGAATCCCCCTCCTCTGACCAGGCCTCCATTATATCAGAGCACTCTGATGAACAGGAACATTCTTACTCCCCTTTTGAAGATTCTGATGCAGAGGAGTCCATTCCCTCTGTCTCCCCCCCAGAGGATTACTCATTTGGGGAAACCTTGCATACCTTAAGGGAACACTTCCACTGGGAAGGCCAAGAGTACTCAGATTCCAAGAAAAGGCTTAGGGATTTTCTCTTGCTACGTCAGCACAGGCCTCTGGCTATACCGCCTGTCTTAGACATACTAGATGATATGTACTCGGAGGCCTACCTTAACCCGGATTCTTTACCTCCAGCCCCAGTCAAGCCTGACAGGTACTACCGGGTTCCTGACTCGCACCAATTTTTATACAAAAGCCATGCGGCTGACCCAGAAACTATCTCACAGGGCCCCAAGGGAATTAAGGCCTCCACTGCTAAAAATCCATTACCTTCCGAGAGAGATTCCAGATCCTTAGAAAGGTGTGGAAAAAAGGTATATACCTCGGCCACCTTAACCATGAAGGCATTAAACTGCCAGTTCCATATGCTAAAGTACCAACAGTTTCTGTTATCACAATTGAGAAGTAAAATGTCACAACCTGAACAACCAGACTTGAAGGAGTTGCAGGATTTGATGCATAGTGCAGAACAAGTGGGTAAACATACCTTGCAATGTGGTTTTGATGCTCTAGAGGCCTCATGTAGAGCTGCTGTTACAGGATCAGTCATACGTAGACATGCCTGGCTCAAGAAGCAAACCTTACCAGATCATGTCAAAGCTAAATTACTAGATGCCCCTCTTCAAAAGGATGTATTATTTGGTGTTAAAGCTGAGGATGTATTAAAGAAAATGGAGGAAAAGGCTAAATCAATGCAAACAGTGAAAGATTTTCTACAGGTACAACCTCCACGTTTCAGTAGGAATTGGCCTTCCAAAAATTGGTCCTTTCCAGCCACGGACAGACCCCAAAGAGGTAGATACAGGCGCCCGAGGGGCAGAGGGCAATCTCAAGGATCGTTTAGAGGCAGACAATGGCAAGCTCCTACACAAAGAGGTGGTGAGGATAGTTCGCAGCCATTCAGAAAGCAAGCCCAATGACTTTCCCCTTTGCATGCAAAGCAAGGCTCAAATGGCAGCACCCTTAGGCGGAAAACTGGCATTATTTTCAAAAAATTGGCATATTGTCACAAAAGACAAATGGATCCTGGACATTATAAACAGAGGCTACAGATTCCATTTTCACACCCTTCCAAAAATGAGAGGCATGCCAAACCTGCCACACAATCAAAGGGCAGAGGCACAAAGACAAATTTCAGATCTCATGGACATGAAAGCTATTCAAGAGGTACCTACTCACGAACAAGGTCAAGGTTTTTATTCCAGACTATTCCTGGTACCAAGGAAGGGAAAAGATTGGAGACCTATTTTGGACCTATCCATCCTAAACATATTTTTACTCGTACCAAACTTCAAGATGCTCACTTTACAGCAGCTTCTTCCCATGCTGGGCAAGGAGTCTTGGCTGGTAACATTGGACCTCAAGGAGGCATACCTGCATGTCCCAATCAGACAAAATTGCAGAAGATACCTCAGATTTCTTGCAGGTTCAACCCATTATCAATTCTCTGCATTGCCCTTTGGCTTATCTAATGCGCCCAGAGTATTCACGAAATGCCTGGCATCAGTAATTGCCTACTGCAGACTTCAAGGGATACAAATATACCCCTATTTGGATGACTGCCTGATCCAAGCGGACATCAAGCACATACTTCTGAAACATCTGGCTTATGTAATAATGTTGTTGAATTCTCTGGGATACACAGTCAACAAAAAGAAATCAAGGCTAATACCCTCTCAGAAAATAATTTTCCTGGGTGCCAGCTTCGACACAAACACCCAGATAGCCTACCTCACGCCAGAGAAGCAGGGGCAACTAACTCAATACTTCAGAACACTAGCAAATTTCACCAGGCTGACTGCAAGGAAAATCCTGCAGGCTCTGGGATTCATGGCATCCTGCATCCTACTAATCCCATGTGCAAAGCTGCATATGAGGAAACTTCAATGGTACCTGAAAAACCTATGGTCTCAACACAGCCACAGTTTGGAAACCATAATACCACTAATTCCATGTCTTCAAAAGGAATTTCTGTGGTGGGCTCAAGCATGCCAAACAAACACAGGTCTCCCATTCTGCAAGCCTCAAGCAAATCAAGTCATCAGACGCCTCGGACTATGCCTGGGGGGCGCACATGACAGATCGGAGCATTCAGGGCAAATGGTCCCAAAAAGAAAAGCACCTTCACATCAATCAAAAGGAAATGCTAGCAGTAATAAATGCTATTATAGCTTTCAAAGACCTTCTGCATCCAGGTCAACTATTGATAAGGACAGACAACACCACAGTAATGTGGTAGATAAACAGGGAGGAACCCATTCATACCCCCTATGCAGGCTGGCCATGTCACTTTGGAACATGGCTCTGGACTTACAAATCGAACTTCAAGCACAGTACTTGCCAGGCAAGGAAAACACGCTGGCAGACAACCTAAGCAGAAATATGACAGATCCACACGAATGGAAGTTGCACCCTCAAGTTTTTACAGAGATAATTCAAGCATGGGGAAGGCCAGACATAGATCTCTTTGCCTCCCACAAAAATCACCAATTGACAAAATTCTGCTCAAGGATTTTTCATCCAAAGACCTGGAGAGTGGACGCTCTCTCTTCCAGTTGGACAGCAATGACCGTTTATGCCTTCCCACCTCTTCCTCTGCTGCCCAAAGTTCTATTAAAAACCAGAGCAGACAGACCAAAGATGATTCTCATTGCTCCAGACTGGCCAAGACAACACTGGTACCCACTCCTGAGGAGCCTGACGCATTCCCCACCATGGACCCTGCCTCTAATGCCACTTCTTCTGACTCAGCACAGCTTCAAAACTCTTCACAGTCAGCTGAAAACACTCAATCTGGACGCATGGAAGTTTCCTTAACATCACAACAGACCCTACTCTCCAAGGAAGTGCAGGATGTCATTTTGGAGGCCAGAAGGCCGTCTACTAGAAAAGCTTACTCCGCAAAATGGAAACGGTTTTGTGCCTGGAATGAGAAAAAGGGCCAGAATACTGGAAAACTGAATTTACCTCAAATATTACAGTATCTAGCTGAGCTGCTAAGCAGTGGACTTTCATTCTCCTCCATCAAAATCCATGCCTCAGCCATTTCTGCAGAATACAACACTGATCCACCTATATTCCCCCACCCCCTCTTAAGACAGTTCCTCAGAGGGGCTAAGAATATAAAACCCCCAAGGAAACAACCAATACCTGCTTGGGATCTCAATTTCATTCTAGAAAAGCTGACCTTGCCTCCTTTTGAGCCAGCTGCCTCAACAGATTTGCAATATTTGTCCTGGAAAACAGCTTTCCTTCTGGCTAATATCTCAGCTCGTAGGGTATCGGAACTACAAGCCCTCATGGCTGTGCAGCCTTTTATCATCTTACATCAGGACAGAGTTTCCTTACGAACCAACCCGTCCTTCATGACAAAAGTGGTATCCAGGGTAGCTTTGAATCAGGCTATACACTTAACTACCTTTTATCCTAATCCTCAAAACAAAGGGGAGAGATTACTACATTCCTTGGACATCCACAGACAACTGCGTTATTATTTGGACAGAACAAAGCCTTTCAGAACATCAGAACAGCTCTTTGTGTCCTATGCTATAGGAGCTCAAGGGAAGCCAATTTCCAAACAGACAATCTCAAAATGGATAGCCCACTGCATATGCTTTTGTTACTCTTTTCATGGCAAAACTGTACCTGCAGGCATCAGATCTCACTCCACAAGGGCCACAGCTACCTCTGCAGCTTTCCTCAGAGGAGTTCCTACCAAAGATATTTTTGAAGCAGCCACTTGGAGTTCTGTGCATACCTTCTCCAAGCACTACCACCTACCATTATACTCCAAAACTAGAGCAGGTTTTGCCACTGCAGTCTTGCAGGGCATCCTGGCTCCTCCTAGTTCCACCTAGTGCCTACCACCCCTTTCTTAGCTTTGGGATTCTACCCATCTGTTATGACTGCAGCTGTATGCACGATGAACATAGTACAGTTTTGTACCTACCATAAATGTAGATGTTAGAGTGCTAATACAGCTGCAGTCCAGGTTTCCCTCCCTCCTTCCCCTCTTGGGACAGGCCTGTTGGCTAACACCTCCTCATACAACCTGATTGGGGTATTCATTTATGGTGTATTTGCTTGCAACTACTGTATTTTGATTATATGGCATTGCTTTATTACACAAATTTATGTATTGCCTTCCTTCTGGGGGCACCTGACATCTGGGGCAAGAAAAACTGAAGAAAATGGCGTTGGCTGGTTCTTTTATATCCCTGTCGCACTGACGTCAGGGAAGAAGCGACGACAACCGACGCCGGACCTAGACTTTGGAATTTGGCCGACCGAGGACCCGCCTGATGGCAGAAGAACCCATCTGTTATGACTGCAGCTGTATTAGCACTCGAACATCTACATTTATGGTAGGTACAAAACTGTACTTTCCCTGGGGTAGATGACTTCCCAAAGGACAGAATAATGCATTTTTTAGCATTTAGTTTCAGTCCATTCTTTTGGCACTAGTTATTTATTTGGGACAAACCTTCCTGCAGGATAAACAAGTCATTTGTGGATTCAGTGACTGCTTCTAGCTTGCAGTCATTTTCAAACGTGGTCAGCCAGAGCCCTTTGGTATTGGATTCTACTTCAGAAAATTAGAGGCCAAAGAGGAAGGCTCCCTGCACAGAACCCTGGGGCAACTCCACTAGTGACTGGTATCTTTGTGGAGGTAACTTTTCTTATTGATTTCCTATGTCCTATCTGTGAGCCAGTTGGTAAGCCAACAGGTGACCGTAGGGGTTTATTTCCAGCTCTTTTCTATTTTTATCGCAGCTTTATTTTTTTTATTCGTGTTCATTAGAACATACTCAAAACACTTTTCAATTCATATCATCCTACTTAGTTTGGCAAATTGTTAATCTGATGTGAATTTTCTGTCTGTCCTCAACTTACAGGTTCAGATCCAAACCCTCGGATCTGACTTGGCCATTGCAAAAGCTTGTGGCAACCAGAAAACTGTTGTGCTTTTCCCTTACCCACAGTGCACCAGCCCCAGGTACCACTTGAAAGCAAAAGATGTGGTTCCAGCTTCTCTTGAGCAGTTATTTTTTCAAATAATTATCTTTCATTCTAATTTCTCTTTCTTTTTCCATTAATAATTAGTCTCCTT